>NC_081238.1:8064120-8191620 GCF_902713425.1 Acipenser ruthenus | reverse complement strand
AATGCGTTATTTTTCATAAATTGCAAAAATGTGCTCTAATTACTTAGACGCAGGGTGTTTTAAAATGTTAGTAAAATGACAATACGTAGACATGCATCTTATTTCAAGTGTCTGATTCATAAGATGCGAAACACTGAAACATGGATTCTTTTTCACTATGCTCTGTCGCTTGCCAGCTGTAAGGTGTTTTTTTTACAATGTGATATTGATAAATCTGAAGTGAACATTAATAATCATATTATAGTGGCGCAATAGCTTCCTGTTAAACCTCTAACTGCACTTTAATAACTTTGGCGGGGTTTGTTGGAATTGCCCACAATGGTGAATGTTCCTCTTACGCCACCGCGTACGGTTAACGAGGTCTGGATACCTGTTTTTTCGTAAAGATTCCCTTTTCCCCCTTTTACCTAACATGTTTTTTTGCTCACCGAATTGAATTTATGCACCAAACTGAGTGAGGTACACGCGGTCTGTGCTGAGGACGGGCCTTTCGAGGGTTTGGTGAAAATATATGAAACGTTTCCTGAGTTATAGTAATAAAAATGATAACAGTCCAGCATTTCTTATCTTAAAATTATGTGTCATAGATTACAAAAACAATGTATATACAATCAACCTTGTTGTACTATTTTGCTAGAGTTACTGAGTTTGCACTCTTTGCATTAACATGTCTAATACAATGTGGTGAAATGCAGCAGTCATGTATGGAACACCTCCACACAAGAGCTCTAGTTTATAATAAATATAAAAACTGTCTTTTCAAAAAGCAAAGAAATTCATTGCAAAAACTATGTTAATGCAGCAGTTAGTTTTGAACTCATCACCACAAAAGCAAGGGAATGTGGCATTAGTGTTTTTAACCCTAACTCTCCATTCCCACCCCACACAAGCAGCCAAAGAAACCAGACAACACAAGTAACTTCAGACTGCCATCATCAGGCAAGAGGTATAACATGCAGCTCTTTCCAGATGACACAAGACACATCCATCATCCACTGGTGCTGCAGCAATGGATATACTAGGGATGGGAAGTTTAAATGTATAAACTCTACAAAGGTGGTTAAACGTTGAATAATATGCTAGATGTATAACCGGTCACGTGACAAATTTCACCAAACGCATACTTTATTTATATATTCATTTTAGTAATTTATCATCATATACAGCAGTCCATCGCGTATCCAACTGCTGTGGTAAGGGTGGAAATTATAAAAGGGAAGGGGTTTGGCAATTGCCTCCAAGTAGTTTTTAGAATTGGTGCAATAGAAAGATTGACACTGGGGCTGGTTTTATTCTCAACACATCTGTTCATGCTGTAGTGAGCATGGTATGGTTCAGTCCACATGGGGTAAGAAAAGTGTTTTTTTCTGCTGTATTTTAAATAGAATTGCATCTCTAAACAAAGGAATGAGGCAAAAGCACATTTGAAGTTATTTTGAGGAACTGGACAAGAGAACTGTGGTATGTAAATAATTATGCCAAACAAAATTGCCCTACCACAAAAACACAAGTTCAATGCTTCACCATTTGAAATGAAAGCATTCAGAATTACTGTGGATGGAGTTACTGAATGCAGTAAAAAGCAAACATCCAGAATAAACAGAACGCGCTGGATGGTGACTGTGATTACGTGTAACATGATTTAAAAAAGATCATTTTTTTTCAATATTCAGAGAACGCAAATGTAAATTAGTTATGTATAGGCTTTAATTTACAGGGTTTGCTGTGCAATGATAGCTGTGTTCTGGGGTTTGCTGTGCAATGATAGCTGTGCTCTGGGGTTTGTGCTGGGCAGTGATAGCTGTGCTCTGGGGTTTGTGCTGGGCAGTGATAGCTGTGCTCTGGGGTTTGTGCTGTGCAGTGATAGCTGTGCTCTGGTTTGTGCTGGGCAGTGTTAGCGGTGCTCTGGGGTTTGCGCTGGACAGTGATAGCTGTGCTCTGGTTTGTGCTGGGCAGTGATAGCTGTGCTCTGGTTTGTGCTGGGCAGTGATAGCTGTGCTGTGGTTTGTGCTGGGCAGTGTTAGCGGTGCTCTGGGGTTTGTGCTGGGCAGTGATAGCTGTGCTCTGGGGTTTGTGCTGTGCAGTGATAGCGGTGCTCTGGGGTTTGCTGTGCAATGATAGCTGTGCTCTGGGGTTTGTGCTGTGCAGTGATAGCTGTGCTCTGGGGTTTGTGCTGTGCAGTGATAGCTGTGCTCTGGGGTTTGTGCTGGGCAGTGATGGCTGTGCTCTGGGGTTTGTGCTGGGCAGTGATAGCTGTGCTCTGGTTTTGTGCTGGGCAGTGATAGCTGTGCTCTGGTTTGTGCTGGGCAGTGATAGCTGTGCTCTGGGGTTTGTGCTGGGCAGTGATAGTGGTGCTCTGGGGTTTGTGCTGGACAGTGATAGCTGTGCTCTGGTTTGTGCTGGGCAGTGATAGCTGTGCTCTGGGGTTTGTGCTGTGCAGTGATAGCGGTGCTCTGGGGTTTGCTGTGCAGTGATAGCTGTGCTCTGGGGTTTGTGCTGTGCAGTGATAGCTGTGCTCTGGGGTTTGTGCTGGGCAGTGATAGCTGTGCTCTGGGGTTTGTGCTGGGCAGTGATAGCTGTGCTCTGGTTTTGTGCTGGGCAGTGATAGCTGTGCTCTGGTTTGTGCTGGGCAGTGATAGCTGTGCTCTGGGGTTTGTGCTGGGCAGTGATAGTGGTGCTCTGGGGTTTGTGCTGGACAGTGATAGCTGTGCTCTGGTTTGTGCTGGGCAGTGATAGCTGTGCTCTGGTTTGTGCTGGGCAGTGATAGCTGTGCTCTGGGGTTTGTGCTGTGCAGTGATAGTGGAGCTCTGGGGTTTGTGCTGTGTAGTGTTAGCTCTGTTTTGTGCTGGGCAGTGATAGCTGTGCTCTGGTTTGTGCTGGGCAGTGATAGCGGTGCTCTGTGGTTTGTGCTGGGCAGTGTTAGCGGTGCTCTGGGGTTTGTGCTGGGCAGTGATAGCTGTGCTCTGGTTTGTGCTGGGCAGTGATAGCTGTGCTCTGGGGTTTGTGCTGGGCAGTGATAGCTGTGCTCTGTGGTTTGTGCTGGGCAGTGTCAGCTGTGCTCTGTGGTTTGTGCTGGGCAGTGTTAGCTGTGCTCTGGTTTGTGCTGGGCAGTGTTAGCTGTGCTCTGGGGTTTGTGCTGGGCAGTGATAGCTGTGCTCTGGTTTGTGCTGGGCAGTGATAGCTGTGCTCTGGGGTTTGTGCTGGGCAGTGATAGCTGTGCTCTGGTTTTTGCTGGGCAGTGATAGCTGTGCTCTGGGGTTTGTGCTGGGCAGTGATAGCTGTGCTCTGGTTTTTGCTGGGCAGTGTTAGCTGTGCTCTGGGGTTTGTGCTGGGCAGTGATAGCTGTGCTCTGGGGTTTGCTTGGCAGTGATAGCTGTGCTCTGGGGTTTGTGCTGTGCAGTGATAGCTGTGCTCTGGGGTTTGTGCTGGGCAGTGATAGTGGTGCTCTGGGGTTTGTGCTGGGCAGTGATAGCTGTGCTCTGGTTTGTGCTGGGCAGTGATAGCTGTGCTCTGGTTTGTGCTGGGCAGTGATAGCTGTGCTGTGGTTTGTGCTGGGCAGTGATAGCGGTGCTCTGGGGTTTGCTGTGCAGTGATAGCTGTGCTCTGGGGTTTGTGCTGTGCAGTGATAGCTGTGCTCTGGGGTTTGTGCTGGGCAGTGATAGCTGTGCTCTGGGGTTTGTGCTGGGCAGTGATAGCTGTGCTCTGGTTTTGTGCTGGGCAGTGATAGCTGTGCTCTGGTTTGTGCTGGGCAGTGATAGCTGTGCTCTGGGGTTTGTGCTGGGCAGTGATAGTGGTGCTCTGGGGTTTGTGCTGGACAGTGATAGCTGTGCTCTGGTTTGTGCTGGGCAGTGATAGCTGTGCTCTGGTTTGTGCTGGGCAGTGATAGCTGTGCTCTGGGGTTTGTGCTGTGCAGTGATAGTGGTGCTCTGGGGTTTGTGCTGGGCAGTGTTAGCGGTGCTCTGGGGTTTGTGCTGGGCAGTGATAGCTGTGCTCTGGTTTGTGCTGGGCAGTGATAGCTGTGCTCTGGGGTTTGTGCTGGGCAGTGATAACTGTGCTCTGTGGTTTGTGCTGGGCAGTGTCAGCTGTGCTCTGTGGTTTGTGCTGGGCAGTGTTAGCTGTGCTCTGTGGTTTGTGCTGGGCAGTGTTAGCTGTGCTCTGGGGTTTGTGCTGGGCAGTGATAGCTGTGCTCTGGTTTGTGCTGGGCAGTGATAGCTGTGCTCTGGGGTTTGTGCTGGGCAGTGATAGCTGTGCTCTGGTTTTTGCTGGGCAGTGATAGCTGTGCTCTGGGGTTTGTGCTGTGCAGTGATAGCGGTGCTCTGGGGTTTGCTGTGCAGTGATAGCTGTGCTCTGGGGTTTGTGCTGTGCAGTGATAGCTGTGCTCTGGGGTTTGTGCTGGGCAGTGATAGCTGTGCTCTGGGGTTTGTGCTGGGCAGTGATAGCTGTGCTCTGGTTTTGTGCTGGGCAGTGATAGCTGTGCTCTGGTTTGTGCTGGGCAGTGATAGCTGTGCTCTGGGGTTTGTGCTGGGCAGTGATAGTGGTGCTCTGGGGTTTGTGCTGGACAGTGATAGCTGTGCTCTGGTTTGTGCTGGGCAGTGATAGCTGTGCTCTGGTTTGTGCTGGGCAGTGATAGCTGTGCTCTGGGGTTTGTGCTGTGCAGTGATAGTGGTGCTCTGGGGTTTGTGCTGGGCAGTGTTAGCGGTGCTCTGGGGTTTGTGCTGGGCAGTGATAGCTGTGCTCTGGTTTGTGCTGGGCAGTGATAGCTGTGCTCTGGGGTTTGTGCTGGGCAGTGATAACTGTGCTCTGTGGTTTGTGCTGGGCAGTGTCAGCTGTGCTCTGTGGTTTGTGCTGGGCAGTGTTAGCTGTGCTCTGTGGTTTGTGCTGGGCAGTGTTAGCTGTGCTCTGGGGTTTGTGCTGGGCAGTGATAGCTGTGCTCTGGTTTGTGCTGGGCAGTGATAGCTGTGCTCTGGGGTTTGTGCTGGGCAGTGATAGCTGTGCTCTGGTTTTTGCTGGGCAGTGATAGCTGTGCTCTGGGGTTTGTGCTGGGCAGTGATAGCTGTGCTCTGGTTTTTGCTGGGCAGTGTTAGCTGTGCTCTGGGGTTTGTGCTGGGCAGTGATAGCTGTGCTCTGGGGTTTGCTGGGCAGTGATAGCTGTGGTCTGGGGTTTGCTGTGCAGTGATAGCTGTGCTCTGGGGTTTGCTGGGCAGTGATAGCTGTGCTCTGTGGTTTGTGCTGGGCAGTGATAGATGTGCTCTGGTTTGTGCTGGGCAGTGATAGCTGTGCTCTGGGGTTTGTGCTTTGCAGTGTTAGCGGTGCTCTGGGGTTTGTGCTGGGCAGTGATAGCTGTGCTCGGGTTTGTGCTGGGCAGTGATAGCTGTGCTCTGGTTTGTGCTGGGCAGTGTTAGCTGTGCTCTGTGGTTTGTGCTGGGCAGTGGTAGCTGTGCTCTGGTTTGTGCTGGGCAGTGATAGCTGTGCTCTGGGGTTTGTGCTGGGCAGTGTTAGCTGTGCTCTGGGGTTTGTGCTGGGCAGTGATAGCTGTGCTCTGGTTTGTGCTGGGCAGTGATAGCTGTGCTCTGGGGTTTGTGGTGGGCAGTGATAGCTGTGCTCTGGTTTGTGCTGGGCAGTGATAGCTGTGCTCTGGGGTTTGTGCTGGGCAGTGATAACTGTGCTGGGGTTTGTGCTGGGCAGTGATAGCTGTGCTCTGGGGTTTGTGCTGGGCAGTGATAGCTGTGCTCTGGGGTTTGCTGGGCAGTGATAGCTGTGCTCTGTGGTTTGTGCTGGGCAGTGTTAGCTGTGCTCTGGGGTTTGTGCTGGGCAGTGATAGCTGTGCTCTGGGGTTTGTGCTGGGCAGTGATAGCTGTGCTCTGGGGTTTGTGCTGGGCAGTGATAGCTGTGCTCTGGTTTGTGCTGGGCAGTGATAGCTGTGTTCTGTGGTTTGTGCTGTGCAGTGATAGCTGTGCTCTGGGGTTTGTGCTGTGCAGTGATAGCTGTGCTCTGGGGTTTGTGCTGGGCAGTGATAGCTGTGCTCTGTGGTTTGTGCTGGGCAGTGATAGCTGTGCTCTGTGGTTTGTGCTGGGCAGTGATAGCTGTGCTCTGTGGTTTGTGCTGGGCAGTGATAGCTGTGCTCTGTGGTTTGTGCTGGGCAGTGTTAGCTGTGCTCTGTGGTTTGTGCTGGGCAGTGTTAGCTGTGCTCTGGGGTTTGTGCTGGGCAGTGATAGCGGTGCTCTGTGGTTTGTGCTGGGCAGTGATAGCTGTGCTCTGGTTTTTGCTGGGCAGTGATAGCTGTGCTCTGGGGTTTGTGCTGGGCAGTGATAGCTGTGCTCTGGTTTTTGCTGGGCAGTGTTAGCTGTGCTCTGGTTTGTGCTGGGCAGTGATAGCTGTGCTCTGGGGTTTGCTGGGCAGTGATAGCTGTGCTCTGGGGTTTGCTGTGCAGTGATAGCTGTGCTCTGGGGTTTGCTGGGCAGTGATAGCTGTGCTCTGTGGTTTGTGCTGGGCAGTGATAGCTGTGCTCTGGTTTGTGCTGGGCAGTGATAGCTGTGCTCTGGGGTTTGTGATTTGCAGTGTTAGCGGTGCTCTGGGGTTTGTGCTGGGCAGTGATAGCTGTGCTCGGGTTTGTGCTGGGCAGTGATAGCTGTGCTCTGTGGTTTGTGCTGGGCAGTGTTAGCTGTGCTCTGTGGTTTGTGCTGGGCAGTGTTAGCTGTGCTCTGTGGTTTGTGCTGGGCAGTGATAGCTGTGCTCTGGTTTGTGCTGGGCAGTGATAGCTGTGCTCTGGGGTTTGTGCTGGGCAGTGATAGCTGTGCTCTGGTTTGTGGTGGGCAGTGATAGCTGTGCTCTGGGGTTTGTGCTGGGCAGTGATATCTGTGCTCTGGGGTTTGCTGGGCAGTGATAGCTGTGCTCTGTGGTTTGTGCTGGGCAGTGTTAGCTGTGCTCTGGGGTTTGTGCTGGGCAGTGTTAGCTGTGCTCTGGGGTTTGTGCTGGGCAGTGATAGCTGTGCTCTGTGGTTTGTGCTGGGCAGTGATAGCTGTGCTCTGTGGTTTGTGCTGGGCAGTGATAGCTGTGCTCTGTGGTTTGTGCTGGGCAGTGTTAGCGGTGCTCTGTGGTTTGTGCTGGGCAGTGTTAGCTGTGCTCTGGGGTTTGTGCTGGGCAGTGATAGTGGTGCTCTGTGGTTTGTGCTGGGCAGTGATAGCTGTGCTCTGGGGTTTGTGCTGTGCAGTGATAGCTGTGCTCTGGGGTTTGTGCTGGGCAGTGATAGCTGTGCTCTGTGGTTTGTGCTGGGCAGTGATAGCTGTGCTGTGGTTTGTGCTGGGCAGTGATAGCTGTGTTCTGGGGTTTGTGCTGGGCAGTGATAGCTGTGCTCTGGGGTTTGTGCTGGGCAGTGATAGCTGTGCTCTGGTTTTGTGCTGGGCAGTGATAGCTGTGCTCTGGGGTTTGTGCTGGGCAGTGATAGCTGTGCTCTGGGGTTTGCTGTGCAGTGATAGCTGTGTTCTGGGGTTTGTGCTGGGCAGTGATAGCTGTGCTCTGGTTTGTGCTGTGCAGTGATAGCTGTGCTCTGGGGTTTGTGCTGGGCAGTGATAGCTGTGCTCTGGTTTGTGCTGTGCAGTGATAGCTGTGCTCTGGGGTTTGAGCTGGGCAGTGATAGCTGTGCTCTGGGGTTTGTGCTGGGCAGTGATAGCTGTGCTCTGGTTTGTGCTGTGCAGTGATAGCTGTGTTCTGGTTTGTGCTGGGCAGTGATAGCTGTGCTCTGTGGTTTGCTGTGCAGTGATAGCTGTGCTCTGGGGTTTGCTGGGCAGTGATAGCTGTGCTCTGTGGTTTGTGCTGGGCAGTGATAGCTGTGCTCTGGGGTTTGTGCTGGGCAGTGATAGCTGTGCTCTGGGGTTTGCTGGGCAGTGATAGCTGTGCTCTGGGGTTTGCTGGGCAGTGATAGCTGTGCTCTGTGGTTTGTGCTGGGCAGTGATAGCTGTGCTCTGGTTTGTGCTGGGCAGTGATAGCTGTGCTCTGGTTTGTGCTGGGCAGTGATAGCTGTGCTCTGGGTTTTGTGCTGGGCAGTGATAGCTGTGCTCTGGGGTTTGTGCTGGGCAGTGTTAGCTGTGTTCTGGGGTTTGTGCTGTGCAATGATAGCTGTGCTCTGGGGTTTGCTGTGCAGTGATAGCGGTGCTCTGGGTTTTGTGCTGGGCAGTGATAGCTGTGCTCTGGGGTTTGTGCTGTGCAGTGATAGCTGTGTTCTGGGGTTTGTGCTGGGCAGTGATAGCTGTGCTCTGGGGTTTGTGCTGTGCAGTGATAGCTGTGCTCTGGTTTGTGCTGGGCAGTGATAGCTGTGCTCTGCTTTGTGCTGGGCAGTGATAGCTGTGCTCTGCTTTGTGCTGGGCAGTGATAGCTGTGCTCTGGGGTTTGTGCTGGGCAGTGTTAGCGGTGCTCTGGGGTTTGTGCTGTGTAGTGTTAGCTCTGTTTTGTGCTGTGCAGTATTAGCTGTGCTCTGGTTTGTGCTGGGAAGTGATAGCGGTGCTCTGTGGTTTGTGCTGGGCAGTGATAGCTGTGCTCTGGGGTTTGTGCTGGGCAGTGATAGCTGTGCTCTGGGGTTTGTGCTGGGCAGTGTTAGCGGTGCTCTGGGGTTTGTGCTGGGCAGTGATAGCTGTGCTCTGGTTTGTGCTGGGCAGTGATAGCTGTGCTCTGGTTTGTGCTGGGCAGTGATAGCTGTGCTCTGGGGTTTGCTGTGCAGTGATAGTGGAGCTCTGGGGTTTGCTGTGCAGTGATAGCTGTGTTCTGGGGTTTGTGCTGGGCACTGATAGCTGTGCTCTGGGGTTTGTGCTGGGCAGTGATAGCTGTGTTCTGGGGTTTGTGCTGTGCAGTGATAGCTGTGCTCTGGGGTTTGCTGTGCAGTGATAGCTATGTTCTGGGGTTTGTGCTGGGCAGTGATAGCGGTGCTCTGGGTTTTGTGCTGGGCAGTGATAGCTGTGCTCTGGTTTTGTGCTGGGCAGTGATAGCGGTGCTCTGGGGTTTGTGCTGGGCAGTGATAGCTGTGCTCTGGTTTGTGCTGGGCAGTGATAGCTGTGCTCTGGGTTTTGCTGGGCAGTGATAGCTGTGCTCTGGGGTTTGTTGTGCAGTGATAGCTGTGCTCTGGGGTTTGTGCTGGGCAGTGATAGCTGTGCTCTGGTTTGTGCTGGGCAGTGATAGCTGTGTTCTGGGGTTTGTGCTGGGCAGTGATAGCTGTGTTCTGGGGTTTGTGCTGTGCAGTGATAGCTGTGCTCTGGGGTTTGTGCTGGGCAGTGATAGCTGTGCTCTGTGGTTTGTGCTGGGCAGTGATAGCTGTGCTCTGGTTTGTGCTGGGCAGTGATAGCTGTGCTCTGGGGTTTGCTGGGCAGTGATAGCTGTGCTCTGGGGTTTGTGCTGGGCAGTGATAGCTGTGCTCTGGTTTGTGCTGGGCAGTGATAGCTGTGCTCTGGGGTTTGCTGTGCAGTGATAGCTGTGCTCTGGGGTTTGTGCTGGGCAGTGATAGCTGTGCTCTGGTTTTGTGCTGGGCAGTGATAGCTGTGCTCTGGGGTTTGTGCTGGGCAGTGATAGCTGTGCTCTGGTTTGTGCTGGGCAGTGATAGCTGTGCTCTGGGGTTTGCTGTGCAGTGATAGCTGTGCTCTGGGGTTTGTGCTGTGCAGTGATAGCTGTGCTCTGGGGTTTGTGCTGTGCAGTGATAGCTGTGCTCTGGTTTGTGCTGGGCAGTGATAGCTGTGCTCTGGTTTGTGCTGGGCAGTGATAGCTGTGCTCTGGGGTTTGTGCTGGGCAGTGATAGCTGTGCTCTGGGGTTTGCTGGGCAGTGATAGCTGTGTTCTGGGGTTTGTGCTGGGCAGTGATAGCTGTGCTCTGGGGTTTTAGCTGGGCAGTGATAGCTGTGTTCTGGGGTTTGCTGTGCAGTGATAGCTGTGCTCTGTGGTTTGTGCTGGGCAGTGATAGCTGTGCTTTGGTTTGTGCTGGGCAGTGATAGCTGTGCTCTGGGGTTTGTGCTGGGCAGTGATAGCGGTGCTCTGGGGTTTGTGCTGTGCAGTGATAGCTGTGTTCTGGGGTTTGTGCTGGGCAGTGATAGCTGTGCTCTGGGGTTTGTGCTGTGCAGTGATAGCTGTGTTCTGTGGTTTGTGCTGGGCAGTGATAGCTGTGCTCTGCTTTGTGCTGGGCAGTGATAGCTGTGCTCTGCTTTGTGCTGGGCAGTGATAGCTGTGCTCTGGGGTTTGTGCTGGGCAGTGTTAGCGGTGCTCTGGGGTTTGTGCTGTGTAGTGTTTACTCTGTTTTGTGCTGTGCAGTGATAGCTGTGCTCTGGTTTGTGCTGGGAAGTGATAGTGGTGCTCTGTGGTTTGTGCTGGGCAGTGTTAGCTGTGCTCTGGTTTGTGCTGGGCAGTGATAGCTGTGCTCTGGTTTGTGCTGGGCAGTGATAGCTGTGCTCTGGGGTTTGTGCTGGGCAGTGTAGCGGTGCTCTGGGGTTTGTGCTGGGCAGTGATAGCTGTGCTCTGGTTTGTGCTGGGCAGTGATAGCTGTGCTCTGGTTTGTGCTGGGCAGTGTTAGCGGTGCTCTGGGGTTTGTGCTCGGCAGTGATAGCTGTGCTCTGGTTTGTGCTGGGCAGTGATAGCTGTGCTCTGGGGTTTGTGCTGGGCAGTGATAGCTGTGCTCTGGTTTGTGCTGGGCAGTGATAGCTGTGCTCTGGGGTTTGCTGTGCAGTGATAGCTGTGCTCTGGTTTTGTGCTGGGCAGTGATAGCGGTGCCCTGGGGTTTGTGCTGGGCAGTGATAGCTGTGCTCTGGGGTTTGTGCTGGGCAGTGTTAGCGGTGCTCTGGTTTTGTGCTGGGCAGTGATAGCTGTGCTCTGGTTTGTGCTGGGCAGTGATAGCTGTGCTCTGGGGTTTGTGCTGGGCAGTGTTAGCAGTGCTCTGGGGTTTGTGCTGGGCAGTGATAGCTGTGCTCTGGGGTTTGCTGAGCAGTGATAGCTGTGCTCTGGTTTTGTGCTGTGCAGTGATAGCTGTGCTCTGGGGTTTGCTGTGCAGTGATAGCTGTGTTCTGGGGTTTGTGCTGGGCAGTGATAGCGGTGCTCTGGGTTTTGTGCTGGGCAGTGATAGCTGTGCTCTGGGGTTTGTGCTGTGCAGTGATAGCTGTGTTCTGGGGTTTGTGCTGGGCAGTGATAGGTGTGCTCTGGGGTTTGCTGTGCAGTGATAGCTGTGCTCTGGGGTTTGCTGTGCAGTGATAGCTGTGCTCTGGGATTTGCTGTGCAGTGATAGCGGTGCTCTGGGGTTTGTGCTGTGCAGTGATAGCTGTGCTCTGGGGTTTGCTGGGCAGTGATAGCTGTGCTCTGTGGTTTGTGCTGGGCAGTGATAGCTGTGCTCTGGTTTGTGCTGGGCAGTGATAGCTGTGCTCTGGTTTGTGCTGGGCAGTGATAGCTGTGCTCTGGTTTGTGCTGGGCAGTGATAGCTGTGCTCTGGTTTGTGCTGGGCAGTGTTAGCGGTGCTCTGGGGTTTGTGCTGGGCAGTGATAGCTGTGCTCTGGTTTGTGCTGGGCAGTGATAGCTGTGCTCTGGGGTTTGTGCTGGGCAGTGATAGCTGTGCTCTGGTTTGTGCTGGGCAGTGATAGCTGTGCTCTGGGGTTTGCTGTGCAGTGATAGCTGTGCTCTGGTTTTGTGCTGGGCAGTGATAGCGGTGCTCTGGGGTTTGTGCTGGGCAGTGATAGCTGTGCTCTGGTTTGTGCTGGGCAGTGATAGCTGTGCTCTGGGGTTTGTGCTGGGCAGTGATAGCTGTGCTCTGGTTTGTGCTGGGCAGTGATAGCTGTGCTCTGGGGTTTGCTGTGCAGTGATAGCTGTGCTCTGGTTTTGTGCTGGGCAGTGCTCTGGGGTTTGTGCTGGGCAGTGATAGCTGTGCTTTGGTTTGTGCTGGGCAGTGATAGCTGTGCTCTGGGTTTTGCTGGGCAGTGATAGCTGTGCTCTGGGGTTTGCTGTGCAGTGATAGCTGTGCTCTGGGGTTTGCTGGGCAGTGATAACTGTGCTCTGGGTTTGTGCTGGGCAGTGATAGCTGTGCTCTGGTTTGTGCTGGGCAGTGATAGCTGTGCTCTGGGGTTTGCTGTGCAGTGATAGCTGTGCTCTGGGGTTTGTGCTGGGCAGTGATAGCTGTGCTCTGGTTTGTGCTGGGCAGTGATAGCTGTGTTCTGGGGTTTGTGCTGGGCAGTGATAGCTGTGCTCTGGGGTTTGTGCTGTGCAGTGATAGCTGTGCTCTGGGGTTTGCTGTGCAGTGATAGCTGTGCTCTGGAGTTTGCTGGGCAGTGATAGCTGTGCTCTGGGGATTGCTGGGCAGTGATAGCTGTGCTCTGGTTTGTGCTGGGCAGTGATAGCTGTGCTCTGGGGTTTGTGCTGTGCAGTGATAGCTGTGCTCTGGTTTGTGCTGGGCAGTGATAGCTGTGCTCTGGGGTTTGTGCTGGGCAGTGATAGCTGTGCTCTGGTTTGTGCTGGGCAGTGATAGCTGTGCTCTGGGGTTTGCTGTGCAGTGATAGCTGTGCTCTGGTTTGTGCTGCGCAGTGATAGCTGTACTCTGGGGTTTGTGCTGTGCAGTGATAGCTGTGCTCTGGGGTTTCAGCAGATTCAACACTTCCACAATCCTCACACCAATTAAACTATTCAACACTTACACAATCCAATTAAACAGTTTTATAATATTAATATTGCTGTTTTAAAGCCACAGTTGTTATAGAAATGTATAGGTTTAATCAATGTAAATATTTAAATTCAATTGCTTAAAATCAAACACAGTATTGTTTCCAAGTATGAAACAGCACACCATGTATAATAGAAGGTTATATTTTTGTAACTAGTTTCTTAAAGTCTTTCATTTTTTATTTTCATGACAAGTTATAGAGTAAAAAAAAAAGTTTGGTGTTATTGCAAAGAATGAGTAGACCTGTTTAAAATTTTAAAACACTTGTAATTTTTAGATTTTCCTCCTTTTTGAGTTTTGAATGAATCATGTAAATCGAGCTAAATCTGTAAATTTCTTGTAATTTTTGCAAAAAATTGAGAAGGGTTCTAGAATTATTCTGGTGTTTTAATGGGTTTTTATCTCATTGTATTCTAGTAGTGTACTGCCCTGTAACACATGTACGTCTCTTTGGATAAAGTCTGCCTAATAATAATAATAATAATAATAATAATAATAATAATAATAATAATAATAATAACCAGGCTACGGTAATGATCAATGTCCCACAACATGGCGTCTTCCAGACTGCTCTCACAAACGCAGTAATGATGCGGCCAGTATGTACATTATTTACTATTAAAATGTGCATCGTTTCAAAGAGATCCCTGTGCTCAGCGTTCCTGCCTAACTCTTTTTCTCTTTTCCTCTTCATGCTGCCACCCTGCTGTCCTGCTGTCCTCCTTTAACAACAGGTAAGTAAACTGGCCTTTATATTTTACTTTTCACAGGTATTCTATAAAGACTAACATATTATACATGTGCACTTAACCCTTTAAGGACGTCATTTTTTTGACTTACTGGGACACCATACTGCCGTGCAAGTTGGAAACGCATATCATTGCATTAGGGAGGGATTGGATTTCACTCTCTGATCTCTTATTTTTTTGCGTGACATCACTGAGACACGCATTTATGTTTTAAACGGGTGGTCAAATGATAAGAATCTTTGAATCTGATCGAACCTAAGCCAGTTCAGGTCTGAGTTGTAAGACATCATATCAGTAGAGAACAGATCGTAATACTTCATTTCTTTTTCTGTTTTCAGGACTGCCTTGTCCTGGTGAAAGCAAAGTTAGAAATATGGAGTCTGTTTACATTAAACAGGAGGAGGTTCTGGAGTTGGTACCTGTCTGCATTAAACAGGAGATGACTGAACTGGAGCCTGTCCACATGAAAGAAGAGACTGAACTGGAGCCTGTCCACATTAAAGAAGAGACTGAACTGGAGCCTGTCCACATTAAAGAAGAGACTGAACTGGAGCCTATCCACATGAAAGAAGAAGAGACTGAACTGGAGCCTGTCCACATTAAAGAGGAAGAGACTGAACTGGAGCCTGTCCACATTAAAGAGGAAGAGACTGAACTGGAGCCTGTCCACATTAAAGAAGAGACTGAACTGGAGCCTGTCCACATTAAAGAAGAGACTGAACTGGAGCCTGTCCACATGAAAGAAGAAGAGACTGAACTGGAGCCTGTTCACATTAAAGAAGAGCCTGAATTGGAGCCTGTTCACATTAAAGAAGAGGAGACTGAACTGGAGCCTGTCCACATTAAAGAAGAGGAGACTGAATTGGAGCCTGTTCAGATTAAAGAGGACGAGACTGAACTGCAGCCTGTCCACATTGAAGAGATTAAGTTTAAGGATACAGAAAAAATATCCCGGCCAAAGATATCACATCAATGTAATGAATGTGGGAAGAGTTTCAGCTGGCCAGGAAACCTAAAAACACACCAGCGAATTCACACTGGAGAGAAGCCATATCAATGTACTGAATGTGGGGAGAGCTTCAGTGCGTCAGGAGGCCTAAAAAGACACCTTCGATTTCACACTGGAGAGAAGCCATATCACTGTTTTAAATGTGGGAAAAGCTTCACTGAGAAAGGAACACTAAACAAACACCAGCGAATTCACACTGGAGAGAAGCCTTATCAATGTACTGAATGTGGAAAGAGCTTTAATGTGTCAGGAAGCCTAAAAAGACACCATCGATTTCACACTGGAGAGAAGCCGTATCACTGTTTTGAATGTGGGAAAAGCTTCACTGAGAAAGGAACACTAAACAAACACCAGCGAATTCACACTGGAGAGAAGCCGTATCAATGTACTGAATGTGGGAAGAGCTTTAATATGTTAGGAAGCCTAAAAAGACACCATCGATTTCACACTGGAGAGAAGCCATATTGCTGTTTTGAATGTGGGAAAAGCTTCACTGAGAAAGGTAAACTAAAAAATCACCAGAGAACTCACACTGGAGAGAAGCCGTATCACTGTACTGAATGTGGGGAGAGCTTCAGTCGGTTAGGAAACCTAAAAAGACACCAGCGAATTCACACTGGAGAGAAGCCATATCACTGTACTGAATGTGGGGAGAGCTTCAGTGAGTCAGGAAGCCTAAATAGACACCAACGCATTCACACTGAAGAAAAGCCGTATCACTGTGTTAAATGTGGGGAGAGCTTCAGTCAGTTAGGAAACCTAAAAAGACACCAGCGAATTCACACTGGAGCCAGCCTCCCTCCCCTCCCAGTCCCTCACCTCTCCACCCTGCTTGCTTGAGTGTGTGGAGAGCTGACTGATTCCTTGTCTCTCTCTCACCCTGCAGTAAATGAAGGGGGTCTCCAGGAGTGAGAGCCAGCCTGAATCCAGAGACACTGAGAAGGGGAGCGTGTCAAACTGAAGGAGACAGACCCATTCTTTCAGAATGAACTGCATTGGAAATGAATCTCACTCATCATGCTGTGAGGATTTATGCCAAGCTTGTTTCTGTGAACACATTAAACAAAGATGCCAAAAACACATCCTATTTTTAAAATACCATTACTGTACCAGTGTCGGTGAGAACAGAAGTGAATTATTTAAAAGAATCTAAAACTAAAACTCTCTTCATGGGTGTGGCAGCAGTGTGCCCTTCATATTACTAGAATGGCCTCTAAGCTATTGCTCCAGTGCAAGCACAAGCTGAAGCAACCTTTTTTTATTTCACCTGGTGCAAACTTTGCACTGAAGCAAATGCTGTTTTACATTTTGACCACTTTTTTAAACTTTTAAATTGCATTCCCTGCCTCAAGATGGCTTCACATGTACCTGCATGGACCTCTCAGAACTACATTTCCCATCATCCTCCTGCTCACATATGTAACCAAGATGGATTTACCAGAGCAGGAGGATAATGGGAAATGTAGTTCTCAGAGGTCCATGCGGGTACATGGGAAGCCATCTTGAGGCAGGGAATGCAATTTAAAATTTAAAAAAAAGTGGTCAAAATGTAAAAAAATAAATTAAAACAAAACACACTCCTTACATAAACAGTTGTAGCAACACATGGGGATATGTAACACAATCAAATAAAAAGGTCCTTATGCACTCTTTAAGTACTGATAACCTCCAAGCTTGTTGTATACTGGAGCCCTATGATTTTAGTAGAGCTGTATAAATATACTGTAAAACATGAAAAGTTTGCAAGCAAACAATTCACAAAATGTGCATTTACTCAAATCTGCAAAACCTACATGCTACAACATTACCATCATTACTACATTCATAGTTTATACAGTTTGAATAATTGATCTAAACAATCTGCAGAATGAAGTTGCCTCAGACTGTTTGACAGTAACAGAGCTGGTGCTTTTGTGGAATCACCATTAGCTGTTTATTCCTTTTGGGCAAAATATGGCTTGTTTGCTTGTATTGTGTATCAGTATGATATCATTAGAGTGACAATGCAGTACATCCAAAGGCAGGCTTAGTTATTTATAAAGGATTTCATTGACGTTGAGTTTGAGTTCCTGTATGTTTTCCAGTATCTGTGTGTATAAAGGGCACATTATTATGTTTCCATTACCTCTGTATGTAAAAGGATTGTCATTGTTTAAACTGTCAATGATTCCTGAGATACAGATCTGCAATGGAACTGAACAAACCCAAGAGAGACATTGGAAAAGGGGAAGACGCTGCTGTTTGTGGTGAATATTCCCTGAATATGATATTAATACATGAAAGTGTATTATAGATGTAACTGGACAGATTAATGAAATATGTGTCTTGAAGAAAAAGGGCTCCTTTCCTGCAGACACACTGAACTGTGTGACCCCTGAACTAGGTGAGCAGGACTGGGTGGCATCTGGACTGGATTAGGCTGAAAGGACAGTTGAATTCTGTACAGATAATTCACAGCGGCAACAAGAAGCGGTTTGACGCGAGGAAGACATAATTGTAACACTATCACGTACAACTGAAATGTTAATTGTTTAGTTTGCACACCTTGTGTGTGAAATAACGTTTTAGTGAAACTTGATTAAGTAACTATAAGTAATCTACCTCATAGTTGGATGAAGAATTTATTTTAAAGTAAACTTGCTATATCGATAAACAATTTCCTATTAGTAAGCTTTAGTGTGATCTATTGTAAGATTGTCTGAACCATTTCAGTTTAGGCTGTATGTGTGTGTGTGAGTGTAAGCAGTGTCATATTTCACTGGTCCTGCTAGATGCTTTAATACAGGCTGAGAGCTTTGACTTTATGACAGTTATGCGTAGAAAACCAAGAGATTGACTTAATGACTTTTGTGATTTCTGTTTAATATTTGTGCTCTGAATACAATACTACTATTGATGAAACATTCCTTGTGTCTAGAGTGTGTATGTGGGTTCATAGTAAATCCTCAATCGTGTAAAACATCAATTAAATAGGTTTTATAAGATAACTAATCAATCTAGATAAAACTCTAAACTCTCAATTATAGAATTGTTCCTAGAGGCTTTGTGAAATGAGAAATGGGATTACCTCTGTGTCATGGAATTCCTTTGCTAGTGTATCATGATGTAAGCCCTGGAGTGTGGGCTCAGTCTTCATGAAATGAGAAATGGAATTCCTTTGCTAGTGTATCATGATGTAAGCCCTGGAGTGTGGGCTCAGTCTTCATGAAATGAGAAATGGAATTCCTTTGCTAGTGTATCATGATGTAAGCCCTGGAGTGTGGGCTCAGTCTTCATGAAATGAGAAATGGAATTCCTTTGCTAGTGTCTCATGATGTAAGCCCTGGAGTGTGGGCTCAGTCTTCATGAAATGAGAAATGGAATTCCCTCTGTGTCCTGGAATTCCTTTGCTAGTGTCTCATGATGTAAGCCCTGGAGTGTGGGCTCAGTCTTCATGAAATGAGAAATGGAATTCCTTTGCTAGTGTCTCATGATGTAAGCCCTGGAGTGTGGGCTCAGTCTTCATGAAATGAGAAATGGAATTCCTTTGCTAGTGTCTCATGATGTAAGCCCTGGAGTGTGGGCTCAGTCTTCATGAAATGAGAAATGGAATTCCTTTGCTAGTGTATCATGATGTAAGCCCTGGAGTGTGGGCTCAGTCTTCATGAAATGAGAAATGGAATTCCTTTGCTAGTGTCTCATGATGTAAGCCCTGGAGTGTGGGCTCAGTCTTCATGAAATGAGAAATGGAATTCCCTCTGTGTCCTGGAATTCCTTTGCTAGTGTCTCATGATGTAAGCCCTGGAGTGTGGGCTCAGTCTTCATGAAATGAGAAATGGAATTCCTTTGCTAGTGTCTCATGATGTAAGCCCTGGAGTGTGGGCTCAGTCTTCATGAAATGAGAAATGGAATTCCTTTGCTAGTGTCTCATGATGTAAGCCCTGGAGTGTGGGCTCAGTCTTCATGAAATGAGAAATGGAATTCCTTTGCTAGTGTATCATGATGTAAGCCCTGGAGTGTGTGCTCAGTCTTCATGAAATGAGAAATGGAATTCCCTCTGTGTCCTGGAATTCCTTTGCTAGTGTCTCATGATGTAAGCCCTGGAGTGTGGGCTCAGTCTTCTCTGCTGCCTGCTGGTTCTCAGTGTGTGAGTTCAGCTGCATTTCCAGTGTCCTGAGCTGGGCTTTGAACACACTGGAGATGCAGCTGAGAACAAGCCTGGCCCACGACTCAGGGGTTTTGTTTTAGATCAGATAACAAGATGATAAACCTTATATGCATAACTCTGTTTTATTGTTTTTATTGAATTTTTTCCTATGAATTTATTAGGACTCAGAATCTCTTTGCATTCATTGTGTTGCAATTTAGACATTTTCACTTTACGTATTAAAAAGCACAGATAAGTCTATTAGAAATAGACTACAACTCTGGCTAAAGGTTTTGCCTCACTCTGTGGAATGAACTAATTTTGCTTCATAAATTCGAATGAAATCTGCTGAATAATGTTACATGAACACATTGAATTACACACTGCTTTGTAGTTTTCCATATACTGAATGAAAAAGTGACATTTTGATGAAGTATGATGAAGTACTGTACTACTATTATGGCATCCAGTAGACACTTGTGATATCCTTGTGTAGTTTCTTTGATTTCACAATGTTAAATAAAAGTTCTGAATTATGTTCATATAGTTGTTTTTTTTTGTTTTGTTTTTAACTATACCAACAAATTCTAGGTGATGCTAAACTTTTGTCTGAGCTCTACATATAAATCAGCACTGCCATTACAGTAGAATGTTTAAAGCTTTATATATTGTGTATCAATTGCATCCTGTAAGACAGTGTGAAGTGTAGATCATGCTATTAAAAGAGAACACCTTTACACATTTCACTATTCAGAAGCCACTAATAAACTTTGCATTGATTTTACACTGAACTGTTGTGAAGTGTTTTTTCTTTATTGCTTTACTGCTCGGCTCCACTATTTGTGCTGCCTGTCTAGGAGAAGAGAAGTCTATTAATCCAAACAGCATGCAGATTGATTTAGATTGGATCAGGAGCAATGGATCCTCAAACAGGTTTGCACTGTACAGGGATGTCATGCATGCGGAAATGGGAAAAACAACAAACAAAATCCAGCATTACTTTAAAACATTAAGGTCACAGAAAATGACACCACTGCAGAGGTGTTTCATGTGGAGCAGCTTTGAGGTGCTTCATGTGGAGCAGCTTTGAGGTGTTTCATGTGGAGCAGCTTTGAGGTGTTTCATGTGGAGCAGCTTTGAGGTGCTTCATGTGGAGCAGCTTTGAGGTGCTTCATGTGGAGCAGCTTTGAGGTGCTTCATGTGGAGCAGCTTTGAGGTGCTTCATGTGGAGCAGCTTTGAGGTGCTTCATGTGGAGCAGCTTTGAGGTGCTTCATGTGGAGCAGCTTTGAGGTGCTTCATGTGGAGCAGCTTTGAGGTGCTTCGTGTGGAGCAGCTTTGAGGTGTTTCATGTGGAGCAGCTTTGAGGTGCTTCATGTGGAGCAGCTTTGAGGTGTTTCATGTGGAGCAGCTTTGAGGTGTTTCATGTGGAGTAGCTTTGAGGTGCTTCATGTGGAGCAGCTTTGAGGTGCTTCATGTGGAGCAGCTTTGAGGTGTTTCATGTGGAGCAGCTTTGAGGTGTTTCATGTGGAGCAGCTTTTGGAAACACATTTAGAAGCACACTTCTGGAGATTGATTACTAAAATATGCATTTTATTTTTAATCGAATGAGGGTCAAGTGGTACAAACAGTAACATGTAACAATAATAATCCTGGTTTGTTAACTTTAGTGTTTCGTTGTATTGGAACCGAAGGGCTGAAGCTGAAATGTATAGAAGGGGTTCAGACTGATGCAAATGAACAAGGAAATGTCACTCACACTAACAAGGACCATATTGGAAAAGGAAACATAATGACACCACAGAAATCTAATATATGTGTTATTAATGTGCAAGAATAAACTGGATTGCTGGACTGCATTGAAAAAAATAAAAGTAAAAATTCTGCCATCTACTGGTCACTTTTATGAACTGATTCAAATATTAAATTCAGAATCTTTAACAAAAAAGCCACATTTGTATTTGAACTGGTTTCTCCTTAATATGTTTGAAATCATGTTTAAATATTCTTTCAATGAAGTGTACCTTTGTTTCCTTCACTAGTTTTATTCTGCTGGTATCATTTAAAACACTGAGGGAGACCTCAGTTCCAAACTCGTGCTGTGGAGCGTCACACAGGGTTTTTAATATTCCTGCGTGAAAGAAACATGTTTTTATTTTGCTACGGGATATCTGGTGCTACACGAGTTATAATAAATACCAGTTTACAAGCCTTGCTTTCAGATAGTGTTGCACTTCCTTGATCACCTGGGGGGTGAAATTGTCCCCTCCCCTTGAACGACTTCTTTCACAGTATCTTAAACTGTGTTCTTGTAATCTCATAGTGCTGTATACATCTGTGTAAGTGAAACGAAGCAAATATATGAATTATACAAAACAACCTGTTCTCCTTGAACTAAACTAACACATTGTAACACCACTCCAGATTTGGAGTGGCTGGTAACGGCTCTCACCTGAAGAGAAGAAAGGACGCATTCAGTGCAGCTCACCCATCAGAGGAAAGCGCTAACGAGTCCCTGTGGAAGAGAACAAAGAGAGGCTAACACCGGACAGCGGACACCCGGGGAGGGGCTGACGTGTTGGGGGCGTGTTCTTGTGCCTGGAACTGAGAGAGAGGGGGTTAAATCTGCAGTGAGGACTAGTCTAGTCACACAGATTACCTGTCGCTGTTAGTTTGAGCTGCCTGTTTACCCTGGAGAGAAGAACCGAGACGGTCAGAGCGAGTGAGTAGAGCCGTGCTGCACATCCCACTGACAATACCTGAAGTAAGCGTCTCTCTCTATTATTATACTTCACAGTAAATATGAAATAGATTTCGCTAGATCTTCATGGCATGTAACGTTTGTCAATTAGCTGTTCTAATTCTGATTCGGGCTCACTTAACAGAATAATTCTACCGATTTCGAAGTTAGCAGTGCTCCAGTAAGCTTTTTATATCTGGAGCCTGCACTTTTGCACTGATGGTCACTTTTAAATAACTGCGTACAAACGTATGTCTTTTGTAATTGCAGACTTTTAGGCGTCATGCTAATAAAAACATTGAGCGTATTCATAAACTGTTTTGCGCACGTGCATCAATACTCATTTAAAGCATGTCCGCGTGAAATATCCGCTAGTTTTAGTTTTTAAGAAGTTCTCCCAATCCAGCCGCAGAGACAAACAGTATCGATTCTGAACCGGTAACAGAATCGAATCGGGCTTCTACCTCTTTAATTGTTTGCAGCGTTCCATTTTATTTTCATGTATTTATTTCTTAGCAGACGCCCTTATCCCCACCTGGGATTGAACCCACGACCCTCCGGTCAAGAGTCCAGAGCCCTGACCGCTACTCCACACTGCTGCCCATCCGCCATAAATGACACATCATTACTCTGGAGGAGTTGCGTTTTGAGGACCTTTTGCGTTTGTGCAGCAGTGGTGCCGACCATTTCAGCGCATTGTCGTTCGCATGCGTGGCGTTCACTCCATTTCATCACATTGTCGTTCGCATGCGTGACGTTCACTCCATTTCATCACATTGTCGTTCGCATACGTGGCGTTCACTCCGTTCAGTTTGTGTAACTCCAGCACTGGAGACTCTTTGAAAGGGAGCTCTTCTGCAATACAGTGAGCGCGCGGTGTTCATTCTTATGCACAGCCCCTCTTCCTGTGCTTTGCTGTGGGTTGATTCAGTTTGATGGAAACACACGGAGATGCTCTGCTCTGTAGGTTGCGTTTGCTTTCCTGAAATATGCTGCTGATCCTTTGCATGTCCTGCACGCTTGTTCTGTTTAATTAGTGTTTTATTTCTTAAGCGGCTACAATAGGGCAGTGAGACGAGCTGATTCTCAACCGAACCATTCAGTATACGAGAGGGGGGGAGTGTTACACATAGAGTTAATAATGACGGTGTTTTAATCATGTGTGTATGAAACTGGTTATGAAAATATCTATTTAATATAAACAGCTGTACGTCTAGTGTCTTGCATATACTATTGCTTTACAATAATACCTGGTTGTCTGAATTTGTAATGAATTGGTGCTCTTATCTCTTTCAAATACGGGAACTCCTGTAGAGTTTAACTGCGGTTCAGTTGAGTGGAGGGCCGCGCAACGATGTTTGCCGCCCTAGCAAACGAAATGATTTATTTCTGTTCTAAAATGGAACGTTTGCCTCTAAAAAAATCTTTTTGAACCTACAACCTTCAGCTTACAAGCGTGTTGTGTTAACTGTCAGCGCTACACGATTAGTTGAGACAAACAGTATTTTGAAAGATTGAAGTCAGCCAGCTGAAAATTCTCCAGACTGTGTTATATTTCAAGTCGTCGTTCATCTTCATCATCATCATTTTGAGATTTTGAGCTGAAGCTCTGAAAATGGTTGGTTTCCTGTGAGTGTAACACTCATTGTGGTCCCTATTGGCACAATGAAGTACGGTTTCCTCTGTCTATGCTGGTTGATGAGAGTAACGCTATTTGCGGTCCCCGCTGGACAAAAAAGAAACCTCATTTCTAAGAATTAGCTATGCTGAAGGACAGCCTAATATACTTGGTAAAAGTAAAACATACATAAATATATTAAATGAATACATAGACGTGTGTGTAATTTGTGTTTACATTACTATCATATAAACAATGACATTTAGTACTGTATGAAATTAAATATTCAACAGTTCTTGTTCAATTGTATATTAGTGAAGATTTTTGTACATAAAGGTTGTCATGCTTTTTATATACTTTTACTTCTAAATATATTGTAACGACCCGGACAATTGCTTTGTTGCAGGACTTGTTCAGTTTGTATTGGAACGGGACGGGTCACGGTGTTAGTGAATGGGGAGAATGTGTGCAGGACTTGTTGTTCAGTTTGTATTGGAAGGGGAACGGGACGGGTCACGGTGTTAGTGAAGGGGGAGAATGTGTGCAGGACTTGTTGTTCAGTTTGTATTGGAAGGGGAACGGGACGGGTCACGGTGTTAGTGAATGGGGAGAATGTGTGCAGGACTTGTTGTTCAGTTTGTATTGGAAGGGGAACGGGGCGGGTCACGGTGTTAGTGAAGGGGGAGAATGTGTGCAGGACTTGTTGTTCAGTTTGTATTGGAAGGGGAACGGGACGGGTCACGGTGTTAGTGAAGGGGGAGAATGTGTGCAGGACTTGTTCAGTTTGTATTGGAAGGGGAACGGGACGGGTCACTGTGTTAGTGAATGGGGAGAATGTGTGCAGGACTTGTTGTTCAGTTTGTATTGGAAGGGGAACGGGACGGGTCACGGTGTTAGTGAATGGGGAGAATGTGTGCAGGACTTGTTGTTCAGTTTGTATTGGAAGGGGAACGGGACGGGTCACGGTGTTAGTGAATGGGGAGAATGTGTGCGGGACTTGTTGTTCAGTTTGTATTGGAAGGGGAACGGGACGGGTCACGGTGTTAGTGAAGGGGGAGAATGTGTGCAGGACTTGTTCAGTTTGTATTGGAAGGGGAACGGGACGGGTCACTGTGTTAGTGAATGGGGAGAATGTGTGCAGGACTTGTTGTTCAGTTTGTATTGGAAGGGGAACGGGACGGGTCACGGTGTTAGTGAATGGGGAGAATGTGTGCAGGACTTGTTGTTCAGTTTGTATTGGAAGGGGAACGGGACGGGTCACGGTGTTAGTGAATGGGGAGAATGTGTGCAGGACTTGTTGTTCAGTTTGTATTGGAAGGGGAACGGGACGGGTCACGGTGTTAGTGAATGGGGAGAATGTGTGCGGGACTTGTTGTTCAGTTTGTATTGGAAGGGGAACGGGGCGGGTCACGGTGTTAGTGAATGGGGAGAATGTGTGCAGGACTTGTTGTTCAGTTTGTATTGGAAGGGGGACGGGTCACGGTGTTAGTGAATGGGGAGAATGTGTGCAGGACTTGTTGTTCAGTTTGTATTGGAAGGGGAACGGGATGGGTCACGGTGTTAGTGAATGGGGAGAATGTGTGTTGTTGTTTATTGGGGTTGCAGAGCATTTGAGAATTCAAGACCGTCTCCCTGAGTTGGGGCTGCCACCGGTCCAGGTTTGACCCGGACAGTCCAGGAATTAGCATGTGTGTCCGTGTGGCAGGAATTAACAAGCCTGGATTCCCTGATGTCAGGTTTTTAAGTGAAACGCATCAGAAACACCAACCTTCCTATAATATTTTCTTTGACATACATTAGTTACTTAAACGATTTCCACTGTTGTATTTAGAAAAATGCACTGTTTAGTCCTGATCTGTACATTCTACTGGGGACTGTGAACATATCCACGTGATTTAAACAATCCAAGTGAGAGGTTGCAGTCACGTGACCCCAGCAGGCTACATGCTGTGGGTATTTTGCAGCCACAGAGTATTCTTCTACCTTCAGTCACAGGAATTAGAAAGATATCATTTATGATGTGCCAGGTACTTGGAATCTGTGACCTCTACTGTGCATTACCGGTGAGCGAGGACACTGACGTGATTTGAACAAGATTCCTTTATCCTTTTAAGAAAACGTACATACTGGTACATGTTTAAGAAAAAATACATTTTCAATAGTTTGTTACAAAATACAATATGAATTATGTACAGTTTCTATGTTTGTATATAAACGTTTAACATCTTTCATTTAAATATACTCACAATTAAAACCATGTATAAGATTAGTATAACTTTGTACGGGGATTAAAAAAAACTTTTGTTCTACGAAGCGTCAGTAACTAGAATCTGTAAATGTCCTGTAAAATCAGCTTCAGCGAGTGACAGCTACATGGCTAAGCTATGGAGACTTCTGTTCAGTTTAAGTTGCCTAAAATTACAGGTAGATGGATGCTGTTTGCAATTGTTGTACTTTTAAATATGTTATAAATGATGATGCTTCATATTAGTTCAGTAAACAATGAATGTAGCCTTCTGTTAATGGTAAAGGCATATTTTATGTAAGGACTGGGAATCACCAACCTGCTTAATTGTGTTAAACTGCAGTATGTAATTCAATATGTTAACGTAACATTATATTCGACTATGATGCAACGTTGGTTAATTCTGTAGGTTGCTGGGCACAGGTATAATTGCAGTAATTCATCTTAATTGGCACTTCTCATATGCAGGGGTTGGCACAGTCATGTTACACAACAGACACCTTACAAAATACTGACCTCACTAAGACAAGATCATATATTTTGTCCGTTAGTATTACGTATATTTCATTAAATCCCAATATCAAGTAAACATACCTCATAATGCTGTGATCACATTACTGCAAGTGTGCTGGAACTAGAGGAGCTCTCAGCAGCCCTGCTTTAAACATGGTTCCAGTGCCACTGCATTACTGCAAGGACACTGGAACTAGAGGAGCTCTCAGCAGCCCTGCTTTAAACATGGTTCCAGTGCCACTGCATTACTGCAAGGGCACTGGAACTAGAGGAGCTCTCAGCACCCCTGCTTTAAACATGGTTCCAGTGCCACTGCATTACTGCAAGGACACTGGAACTAGAGGAGCTCTCAGCACCCCTGCTTTAAACATGGTTCCAGTGCCACTGCATTACTGCAAGGACACTGGAACTAGAGGAGCCTTCAGCACCCCTGCTTTAAACATGGTTCCAGTGCCACTGCATTACTGCAAGGACACTGGAACTAGAGGAGCTCTCAGCAGCCCTGCTTTAAACATGGTTCCAGTGCCACTGCATTACTGCAAGGACACTGGAACTAGAGGAGCTCTCAGCAGCCCTGCTTTAAACATGGTTCCAGTGCCACTGCATTACTGCAAGGACACTGGAACTAGAGGAGCTCTCAGCACCCCTGCTTTAAACATGGCTCCAGTACCACTGCATTACTGCAAGGACACTGGAACTAGAGGAGCTCTCAGCACCCCTGCTTTAAACGTGGTTCCAGTGCCACTGCATTACTGCAAGGACACTGGAAATAGAGGAGCTCTCAGCACCCCTGCTTTAAACGTGGTTCCAGTGCCACTGCATTACTGCAAGGACACTGGAAATAGAGGAGCTCTCAGCACCCCTGCTTTAAACGTGGTTCCAGTGCCACTGCATTACTGCAAGGACACTGGAACTAGAGGAGCTCTCAGCACCCCTGCTTTAAACGTGGTTCCAGTGCCACTGCATTACTGCAAGGACACTGGAACTAGAGGAGCTCTCAGCACCCCTGCTTTAAACATGCTTCCAGTACCACTGCATTACTGCAAGGACACTGGAACTAGAGGAGCTCTCAGCAGCCCTGCTTTAAACATGGTTCCAGTGCCACTGCATTACTGCAAGGGCACTGGAACTAGAGGAGCTCTCAGCACCCCTGCTTTAAACATGGTTCCAGTGCCACTGCATTACTGCAAGGACACTGGAAATAGAGGAGCTCTCAGCACCCCTGCTTTAAACGTGGTTCCAGTGCCACTGCATTACTGCAAGGACACTGGAACTAGAGGAGCTCTCAGCAGCCCTGCTTTAAACATGGTTCCAGTGCCACTGCATTACTGCAAGGACACTGGAACTAGAGGAGCTCTCAGCAGCCCTGCTTTAAACATGGTTCCAGTGCCACTGCATTACTGCAAGGGCACTGGAACTAGAGGAGCTCTCAGCAGCCCTGCTTTAAACGTGGTTCCAGTGCCACTGCATTACTGCAAGGACACTGGAACTAGAGGAGCTCTCAGCACCCCTGCTTTAAACATGGTTCCAGTGCCACTGCATTACTGCAAGGACACTGGAACTAGAGGAGCTCTCAGCAGCCCTGCTTTAAACGTGGTTCCAGTGCCACTGCATTACTGCAAGGACACTGGAACTAGAGGAGCTCTCAGCAGCCCTGCTTTAAACGTGGTTCCAGTGCCTCCTATTTTCTATCGCTTTTCTTACAAACATATTTTTTGCTGCAGACATGTTTTAATATTTTGTACACCATTTCTTGGCAATGCTCTGGCCACTGCAGATTAATTCCACCCTTGATTGTTCAAAAACAAAATTTCATTTTCCCAAGCAGGATTGAAATGTCATCTTTTAGGTTTCGTTGCAGCTATCTCCGGAGGCTATCTGAAACCGGACT
Source organism: Acipenser ruthenus (assembly GCF_902713425.1). Lineage (NCBI taxonomy): Eukaryota > Metazoa > Chordata > Actinopteri > Acipenseriformes > Acipenseridae > Acipenser > Acipenser ruthenus. Next base: position 8,164,065 of record NC_081238.1, on the reverse strand, counting down.
GTCATTCTGTCTGAATTATTATTATTATTATTATTACTTAAAATTGCATATGAGGGAAACAGTACAGCTTCAAAAAATGTGAAAAGTTGCACAATGGTAATTCTTTTTAATTTGGAGGAGATATACTGTATATATTATTCCTTCTTGGTCCATTTTCAGTCCAGCAATACGTTATACAAGAACTAGATGGAGATGCTGCACGTTTTAGTTTTTGTTGTTCGGATCAAGAAAATTTGAGTGATAACCAGTTTTTTTCAGCTCATGGTGTCGGTACGTAGAGCTGTTTGTTCGCTAGAATCCATTTTAATGGAAACCTGTTTTTGTACGATAAGATTTGCATATATATATATATATATATATATATATATATATAATGCCACATTTTGCAAGTTCACTAGAAATGTGTTCTTCTTGTTGATGGAATCACAGCTATTTTCAGGGTAATTAAATGAAATCCAACAATGCACGCTCCATTTGAATACGCAAGTAACTTCAATGTGTCCTTTGCTTAGCAAACGGTTCAAAACCGCAAGCCTGTTGCCAGGGGAGACCAGATTTCGCGTGACCCAACACTACACTGGGCAGCAGTGTGGAGTAGTGGTTAGTGCTCTGGACTCTAGACCGGAGGGTCGTGGGTTCAATCCCAGGTGGGGGACATTGCTGCTGTACCCTTGAGCAAGGTACTTTACCTAGATTGCTCCAGTAAAAACCCAACTGTATAAATGGGTAACTGTATGTAAAAATAATGTGATATCTTGTAACAATTGTAAGCCGCTCTGGATAAGGGCGTCTGCTAAGAAATAAATAATACACCAGTGTTGGCAATGTTTGTGTAAGTCTTTAAAAGAATATACATATTTGATAAAGTTTGTGGAACATTGTATCACAGATCATGTTTTGTAACAAATCTACATTTAAGGCCCGAGGACAAAAGGACTCCTTGCTGATCGGTTGTTTTTGGAGAACGCATTCTAAAATACTCAACATGATTAATGAAAAGAGAAATATTGTAACTTTTGCCAACTTTCATCCATCATTCTTGAGATTAGACAGATCAAGTCCTTCGTTATTATAAACTTATTACAATTAATTCTGTGTCTATAGTAAAGCCAGCCCTGCTGTTAAGGACAGATTCTGTCGGTCCCTTCAATGGCCTTAGTAGTACTGTAAATAAATAAATAAATGTCTTCCTTTTTTCAGCAACTTCTAAACAGAATCCTGTGTGCTGTCATGGACAGTGTGGAGATGGAATCTGTCCAGATTAAAGAGGAGTTCCCTGAACTTGAACCTCTCCCCTTTACAATGGAGTTCTTTGGGCTGGCTTCCCTCCCCATGAAACAGGAGCTCTGTGAGATGCAATGTGACAGCAGTCAGCCAGAGGTCTCTGAGATTAAAGCTGAGCACCATGAATTGGAGATCACCCAGACAGAAGAACCCCTTCCTGTGAAACAAGAAGAGGTGCTGGAAATTGTCTGTATTAAACGGGAGCCCCCTGAAGTAGAGTTTGACCACATGGAACCAGGGAAGGAAGAACCAGAGGACTTCAAACCAAACATCCCTGAGCTGGAGCCTGTACGCCTGCGGGAGTGTAGCGTGGTGCTGGAGAGAATCTGTGTGAGAGAGCGAGGCGCTGGAGAGGAAGGCTCTCTCAACAGCATGCAAGGAGGTGGACAGGGAGATGGGCAGTCACATTCAGAATGCAGTCTAGCAGGTGAGTGACTCCCAGTAGCTGTGACATTGTCATTCTAGATTGCGTGATAGTGTGGCAGAGAGGGAGGGAGGGAGCATGTGGGTTACATTACTAGCTATTTGTTTTTCCTGTACCACTCACACCAGTTCAGGATAGGACTCTCTACTGGTGATCTTAAGATACAGATATAAGCCCCTTTCACACTGGCACTCCTACCCAATTATACCAAGGGGGAGAGGAACTAAAGTACTGTATATAACATTAGAAATGTTCAGTGTCAAAATAGAGGGATATTATTGTACATGTGTGATGTAATTATGGGTGCTAGATTCCATTACATTTATCAAAAGTTTAAACTTTTGAAAATATATAGTTTAAACATTAAAATAAAAAACATTGAGATAGTGCTATTACTCATTTCTTACATAAATAGCTTTCTCTAAATTACTGCATATATGTTATAAATCGGGCTTCTGGTTGTCTGTGTTGTACCTCTGCTTTTCTACTCTCTTTAAAGAATGCAATTGATCCTGTTCATCCATTCGTGTATCTCAATCACACTGAGAAACACGTTCATGTGAAACAACTAAATGGGGTTTTCATTTAAATGCAGAAGTGACTCCTCTTAATGTAAATACAGACATGCAGAACGACTGTAATAGAGTGTGTCCAGCATAAAATACTGTACTGTTCATTCTAGCTTTAATAAAGAGGAGTCTCTTATTAACATGTCGCGATCTCGTTTGCACGTCCTGCTTGTAATGAAAATGAAGGCTTGGCTGATTTAAATGCCAAGCCTTCAGATGCATCTGGTGAAGGCAATGAAAGAAAACTCTGAGTAGCTGTATTTGCAGATACACTCTTGTTGTTAATATTTGGCCATTTTTGACAAAGTTTAAACAATTAAGCAAAATTAAACGCTTGATCCTTTACTGACATTTAAACTCTGAATGTTGAGAAATATATAATTGTAGGGTGTGTTAGAGGAAATAGACCCGAAACATTACAGGAGAACTTTGAAGGCAGATTTTGATCCCAGGGCTCAGTTTCACCTGCGTCTGTCTTTACTGACTTTGCTTTTACACATAAAGTAAAGGCTTTGAAGAGTAAGTAGCGGGGTTCTGAAAAATCTAGCATTACCCGCCCCCATGAGTTACTACAACTATTTAAATAACGTACCTGTCATTTCTTTACATTGTTCACATCCTGCCACCTTTTTACACATAACTTTAAAGTCTATTGGAAAGCTCTTTTTGAAATGTCTGCTCTAGTGCACTGGGGTTTTAGATATGCACTCTAAATCACTGCAGGAAGAGAGATACAAAAAGACCCAAGTACTCTTTTCTGTTTCGTACCACATCAATGATCATTATTGCTGTGTTACCTGTTTGACAACGTGGGCAATAATCAGTGTACTAGAGCGGACATTTTGTAAAGAGCTTTGAAGCAAACTTTATAGTTATGGGTGTAAAGTTGTCAGGATGTGAACAATGAATAGAGAAATATATTATTTAAACATTTGTAGCAACACATGGGGAGGGTAACAATGACTTTTCCCAATTTACTAAATAAAAAGGCAACAGTTCAAACAAACAAGGAACACCATATGAAGTTGAAAAAGGAAATATATAGAAGGGTGCTCAGACTTTTTTTCACTAATGGGAGCTCCACAATAGCCAACGAAAGTAAATAGTAAAAAACAAACCTACCTGTACATTGTTGTGAGTCAAATACGTTAGATTACTGCACGCAAAATCAGCAATAATGTCTCCTTGGGTTTGACTCGCTTCATTAAAGAAAATGCCCTTTTCTCCAGAGCAGAGAATCATCAGTGTTTTGACATACAAGTATATTCAGGTGTTTCCTATGGTAGCTTTCTATACCCTGTAGAATTGTGTACCCTTGATGAATCCATCCTGACACAGCTGCATTTTCTATCAAAGATCGCTGGATATGAACACTTGATGATTCTGGACAGTACATGTGAAAAAAATGAAAACGTGTTTTAAAAGAAGAAAATCTTTTCTAAGGTTACTTTAAATCAAGGGTTTCATGCATGAGCAACACAGGAGGCTGAATGTCCTGTATATCTAGAAAATCAGTGGAGTTAAATGTGCGGTTTTTATTTTGCCACATCACTAGTTTTGTCTTGTTCACAATATGTGTTGAAGCTGCAGGAGTGCTTGAGAAAACACCTGGGCTCGGGTACAGAAATATCATGTGTGCGCGTCCAGCAGTCTGAGAAACTACATCTACACAGGGGATGCAGAATTCTATGGGGTACAGAAATCTGCATAACACCAGTCAGAACAATTTGATTTTGAGATACATGCCTCAGTTCGAATGTCAGGGAGTGAAGTTCTTTCCAGGTTAGGCGCAGATCTGTATATTTAAAAAAAACAAAAAACCCACATAACCGTTTTGGGCCCCCCCTTGAGTTTGGGTCCGAGGCACATGCCTAGTTTGCCTGTGTGTTAATCGGACCTGCACATGCCCTAAGGTTTGGTTCATACACCTGTCACAGGAGTGTGGATGACATTATTCAACCTGTCACAGAGGGTCGGAGACCCTCAACTCCAACCAGAAATTGTCAGTCTGAAGTATGAACCAACCTTAAGCCTACAAGCACTCCCTCTTACTGTCTTTCCTGTTCATATTTAAGCCTACAAGCACTTCCCCCTCACTGTCTTTCCTGTTCATATTTTCCAGGTTCCAGTCCAGCAGCTAAAGCGAGGGCAGGCGGTGGAGAATATCCTGACTGTGGGAAAGGTTTCACGCAGATAGGGCATTTAAACAAAACCCAACGAACTCACACAGGCGAGAAACCGTATCACTGCTCTGACTGTGGGAAGAGTTTCAATCATTTTAGAAACCTAAAACAACACCAGCGAATTCACACAGGAGAGAAACCGTATCGCTGCTCTGACTGTGGGAAGAGTTTCAGTGTGAAACAAGGCCTTCAAAACCACCAGCGAACTCACACAGGAGAGAAACCGTATCACTGCTCTGACTGTGGGAAGAGTTTCCGTGTGAAACAAGGCCTTCAAAGCCACCAGTGGACTCACACAGGAGAGAAACCGTATCGCTGCTCTGACTGTGGGAAGAGTTTCACTGTGAAACAAAGCCTTCAATACCACCAGTGGACTCACACAGGAGAGAAACCGTATCGCTGCTCTGACTGTGGGAAGAGTTTCAGTCGGGCAGACAGCCTTGTTTCACACCAGCGAACTCACACAGGAGAGAAACCGTATCGCTGCTCTGACTGTGGGAAGAGTTTCCATTTTAAACAAGGCCTTCAAAACCACCAGCGGACTCACACAGGAGAGAAACCGTATTCCTGCTCTGACTGTGGGAAGAGTTTCAGTCGGGCAGACAGCCTTGTTTCACACCAGCGAACTCACACAGGAGAGAAACCGTATCGTTGCTCTGACTGTGGGAAGAGTTTCGGTCACTCAGGAACCCTGAAAGCACACCAGCAAACTCACACAGGAGAGAAACCGTATTGCTGCTCTGACTGTGGGAAGATTTTCAGTTGTAAACAAGTCCTTCAAAAACACCAGCGAATTCACAGAAGAGAGAAACTTTAAAAACCATGTTCAATGGGACTTTTCACTCATGAGGGGAAAATAATATTAACCTTGCATTACGAATCCCTGTGTAATAACTGTTTTGTAGATCACTCTTAAGAGCATGCATTCAAAACTCTAAAAGTGGGTGGTGATGCGGACACATCACAAGAGGCTTCTCTGCTGTCAGTTTAACTCAGGCTGTCAATGCAGTCAGTGCCTGGGAGCGGGAATATGCAGAAAGGAAACTATTCCACACCTCATCTGATGGACGAGTCAGGAGAAATCAATAACTCAGTGTGGAAATGAGTTTCAGAGTTTAACATTTTGAACTTACTCTATTTATTTTCAAGTTTATCATGCTTTTTATTTTTTTTAATGATCTAATGTACAATAAATGATAAATTGTTTGTTTGTCATGATTTGTGTTGTGTGATGCTGTACAGAATTCCTGTTGTTTTCCAAGGTGCTGGTTAATCTTCCCCTCTGGTAACAGCTCGTGCACAGCTCCTGGGTATTGCAAAACGTCAGCAAGTTTAGAGCTAGAATTCAGTACTTTTAACCATTCCACATAAAGAAGATGGAAACCAGTTTCCCCCCTCTACAAATTTATATAATTAAGAGTGAAATTAAACTTTTTAATATCGCAGTACAGAACTATTTATTCTCATTTCCCACTTGCTGCTCTGCTCTGCAGGGACAGGTGTCCATGCTCACACAGCTGCTTTGCTGCGGAATGCAAACGTGTCATGTGACAGAGTTGCATTCCACAGCCGGTGCAGAGCTTCCCTTTAAGAGTTCATTTTAAAAGAATAATATGTATCAGAAATTAATGCACGATGATACCAAAGAAAAAAATTGTCATTGTGTAAGACTGGATCCTATTAGAATACAAAGCGCAGCACAATCTGAGTTCCATTTAGTTTAGATTCAAGTTTAGTTGTTTGTGACGCACGGGTGTGGCCGGCCCTTTGTTTGTGAAATGAACGCGGCATGGCGGCATCAACAAGAGTCCTACTAAAAAGAAGATCAGGATGACTGGGGTGAGTGCCTGCAATTACTCTCACTGACACTAGAGGCCACTACAATAATGTCTACGCTTTATTTACTGTGCTTTGATAGACACCTCTTTAAACACATCTGTAATTGTGGAATATGCAGTTGAATGCACATTTTCAGGAGAAATACTGTTATTAATACAGTCTGCTGTGGGAAAATGGCAAAAGACAAAAACAACTTTTCTGCCAGTTCTTACTGGCATGATGGGTATTGATATATTTGAGTAATGTAGCAAACATTGTGTAGTTACACAAATCACTGCTTTCTAGCTATTATTACAAGTTTTTATTATTGAAGATGGTCAAGAAACCCAGTCTAGTTACTCACATCCCTGCTTCATCTTCCCACTAATAATATCTAGAAAGCAGTGATGTAATGTTTAAAGTTTCTTTATTTATATAGCACCTTTCACACAGTGTCTCAAAGTGCTTTACAATACAATAAAAAAACAACAAAACACAGAATTAAACACCATTTTTACAGCAACATTGGTAATATTAATAAAAAGTAAGCAACAACTCGGTTTAAAAACAGAAATACAGTGAACAAGTTTAAAATAATAACAGATTGATACATAAAATCAGGATTCAAAAGCTAATCTAAAAAAAATCAGCTTTTAACCTCGACTTAAAAACAGGCAGTGACTCTGCTTCTGTGATGTCGGATGGCAGTCTATTCCACAGTCTTGGTGTGTTATTATAGCTGAAAGCTCTTTCACCCTTTCTCTTGGTCTTAAACTTTGGAAGAAGCAAAAGACTGGAGTCGGCTGACCTTAGAGCTCGGACAGGTGCATGTGGGCACAGGAGCTCTTTAGAGAGTCATGAGCCAGACCATGGAGCGCCTTGCAAGCCAGCAGCAAGACCTTCAAATCAATTCTAAAACGTACTGGAAGCCAGTGAAGTGCAGCCCATACTGGAGTTATATGCTCTCTCTCTTCTTTGTTCTACTTATCACCCTGGCAGCTGCATTTTGAACAAGCTGCACACAGAATAAGGCATGATTTGGTAGCCCAGATAACAGAGCATTGCAGTGATCCAGTCTAGATGAAACAAATGCATGAATTAGCTTCTCAGCATCAGGCAATGATAAAAAAGACCTAATCTTGGCAATGTTACATAAATAATAAAAGGACATTAGTGGTATTGTGAATATGACCCTCAAATCATAAATCAGAATCAATTACAAATCCCAGGTTTCTGGCTTTGGAATTTATATTTGAATTATATTTACCTAAATTAGTTTTTATAGAATTTACCAACTCCAATTTCTGGTCAAACTACAGTCTTACCTGAATTTAACTGCAAAAAATGTTGGGACATCCAGCTTTCCACCTCCGACAGACATGCAATTAGGGTGGAGACAACCGATATATCCCCAGGTTTCACAGAGATGTAAAGTTGTGTGTCGTCAGCATCACAGTGAAGATGTACATGGTGTTTACGGATAATCATGCCCAATGGTAGCAAGTATAAGGAGAATAGTAAGGGGCCAAGAATGGAGCCCTGGGGTCACCACAGGAGATAGTGGATAATTGTGATACAGAGTCTGCTATTGAAACAAAATTCTACCTGTCCGTAAGATATGACCTAAGCCAGTCTAAAACAGTTCCTGAAAGCCCTATCCAACTTTCAAGGTGATCAGTTAAACTAGCATGATCAATAGTATCAAATGCTGCACTTAGATCTAGCAGAACCAGAATGGATATGTGACTGGAGTCTGCGCTCATTACTAAATCATTCAGCACTTTGACTAGGGCAGTCTCTGTACTGTCACCAGATCTAAAGCCTGATTGAAACTTTTCAAGTTCTTTATTATTATTATTATTATTATTATTATTATTATTATTATTTATTTCTTAGCAGACGCCCTTATCCAGGTAAATTGGATGGAGGTCTAAAGACACTAGACAGTGTTTCCTGGACATCTTCCCTAATAAAAACAAAGCGTTAGTGTCACCGCTGCAGTTCAGGGTGTTTTTATTGATGAATTAAAAATGAGTATCTGGTAATCTGTAAATAAACAATTAAAAAATAAAAAATATATATATTTTGTAACCATAGGATGCAAACATAACACCAAATTCAAGTACTGTGTAAGGATTTTAAAACTCTTGCTTCCCTGACCTTGTAGCTGTTTAGCTTGGCATGTGACCCCAAATACACCCATGTGGGAGTGACTGGCTTTTCATAACTCAGAGTGCAGCTGTGACCTCGGAGGGATGATCAAAACTTTGTTTCTGCTTAATAAGCTGTTTTGAGCCTGTGTACAAACCATAATCAAACCAATTCAAACTGGTTTAAAATCCCTTACTTTTGTTAAAAGTGACATGCTATAACTTCAGGTAAGTGTCACGGAACTCATAGTAACACACTATACAATTGGAACACGCAGTTTTTTTCTGATAAGCACGCACCGCGTGTGGGGCAGGGTACACACTGTTCCAGTTAAATGGCATGAGCTCTTATTATTTCATCAGCCTTTGTTCCTTTTCATTATACAATCCGTTACTTATGCTTCCCATTTAAATGTTGAAGGAAGTGAGAAATCATTGAAACTGTGTGATTTTCCTGTGTAAGCTCTGAATCAACGCGGGGTTAATGAACTCTTAACATCAAGCTGTACATGGCTGGTGCACATCAGTAGTTTGCAATCACCAGTCTTGTCGTTCAGCCTTGTGATGCATGAGTATAGTGCTTTGCTGCCTGTGAGAATTGAGCAAAACTCACACCATTGTTCCTAAATGGAACTTCTTGTTATCTGGGTTTCTGCTGACATTGGTAAAGTGAAGAAGAAACACTTTTAATGTTTAATGTTAACTTTTAATATGCTTTGTCTCACACCATGGATCATGCTAGGGAAATAAGACCAAATTTGGGCAAGGAAATTACATAAGCTAGCTTTATATCTGTGCTGTATGAAGTCGCTGTTTGACCCCTGTCTCCACAGTGAGGGGCTCTGACTCAGAGCCGCTGTTTGACCCCTGTCTCCACAGTGAGGGGCTCTGACTCGGAGCCACTGTTTAACCCCTGACTCCAAAGTGAGGGGCTCTGACTCGGAGCCACTGTTTAACCCCTGACTCCACAGTGAGGGGCTCGGACTCAGACGCTGTTTGACCCCTGTCTCCACAGTGAGGGGCTCTGACTCTGAGCCGCTGTTTGACCCCTGTCTCCACAGTGAGGGGCTCTGACTCGGAGCCACTGTTTAACCCCTGACTCCAAAGTGAGGGGCTCGGACTCGGAGCCGCTGTTTGACCCCTGTCTCCACAGTGAGGGGCTCTGACTCAGAGCCACTGTTGCTGAGCACTGTGGCAGACATGTCGTCATGCAGCAGCCTCAGTATTCCGACGAACTTGTCAGGGCAGCCGTATTTCGAGAGAATCCGCCAGAGAGCATGGCGGTTAACTGTGTCAAAGGCTTTCGTTAGGTCTATGAAGGCCAAGTACAATGGCTGCTTTTGTTCCCGGCATTTCTCTTGTAGTTGGCGTGCTGTGAAGATCACGTCTGCAGTACCTCTGGATGGGTGGAAACCACACTGCGATTCTGGGAGAACTTCTTCAGACAAGGGTAGAAGTACTTTGCCCGTGGTTGACAGGAGGGAGAGGCCCCTGTAGTTCCCACAATCTGCCTTGTCTCCCTTTTTGAAGAATGTCACTATCAGAGCGTCCCTGAGCTCCGAGGGCAGTTCTGGTCACTATCAGAGTGTCCCTGAGCTCCCAGGGCAGTTCTTGTCACTATCAGAGCCTCCCTGAGCTCCGAGGGCAGTTCTTGTCACTATCAGAGCCTCCCTGAGCTCCGAGGGCAGTTCTTGTCACTATCAGAGCCTCCCTGAGCTCCGAGGGCAGTTCTTGTCACTATCAGAGCCTCCCTGAGCTCCGAGGGCAGTTCTTGTCACTATCAGAGCCTCCCTGAGCTCCGAGGGCAGTTCTTGTCACTATCAGAGCCTCCCTGAGCTCCGAGGGCAGTTCTTGTCACTATCAGAGCGTCCCTGAGCTCCGAGGGCAGTTCTTGTCACTATCAGAGCCTCCCTGAGCTCCGAGGGCAGTTCTTGTCACTATCAGAGCCTCCCTGAGCTCCGAGGGCAGTTCTTGTCACTATCAGAGCGTCCCTGAGCTCCGAGGGCAGTTCTTGTCACTAGCAGAGTGTCCCTGAGCTGTGAGGGCAGTTCTTCCTTATCCCAGATCTTATCTCATCTTCCTTATCCCAGAACACACACACACACAGGTACTGACACACACAGGTACTGACACATAGGTACTGACACACACAGGTAGTGACACTGACACACACACAGAGGTACTGACACAAACACGCACACACAGGTACTGACACACAGGTACTGACACACACACACAAATGTTAAATCTAGCTAAGACTTAATATTGTAATGTTGTGTTTAATCTTGTAACTAGATTTCTAAATGATATCTGAATGAACGGTTGCCTAGCAGCGTCTCCGCCTCCTTCTCTGCCCCGCCCCCTCTCTCCCTCTCTCGTTGCTCCAGCTAGGAGTTCACATTCAGCTTCCTTAGATTATATAGCGCCATTCTTTACTAACTTTTACAAATGAGCTTATTGGAGGCTTCGTGTTTTTAAGATGGTTCAGGTGCAGTCCGGGCACACTGACTGCAGCATCATTACAGTATACCGCACTGCGCTCGGCTTTGTGTGGAGGCTGATACACAAAATAATGAACGACTGGTAAAGAAATCACATGGATTGCTTTTTAATGGTAAATGTGTATCTGGTATTCTAAGTATTACCTACAATTAATAACTCAGCTATATTCATATTCAGAATGTGATGCAGTATTAAGACAGGGTCCAGTATTAGAAATAAATAAACACGCTTTGAGGGTGGATTGCGCACATCGAGATTCAGTCGGGATCAGACTCGATCTCGGATTGAATCTTGGATTGATATTTTTTTCCGTTGTGCAGATCTAGATTCAAATTCAATCCTGGATTACATTCCAATCCTGGTAGGAGATGAATTGAGTCTGGATTCTTGTGAAGATGGTCGGTTATTTTGGATGGTTAGACATCGTGTTGTTCGTGACCGTAGCAATCCTTTTATTGAATAGTGACGAAGGTTTTATACAAGGATTCAGAATGAGAAACGAAAGAATACCAGAGCTGGATAATATATCAAAATCACAAATAGTTATATACAGAGCCAAAAAAGACTCGCTCACTCCACATCAATCTGCTGCTTGAGATTTCATGCACTGGGTCGTTTCAGATAATAATCGGGTGCAGTACCTGCTTCATGTCGATGCGTCATCTAGTAATTCACAGGATCACTGAAGTTACGTGAATATATTCATTTTCCAACGGGAGAACAAGTTATCGTATTTATCTTGCTCTTAATTGTATTATTACTTGTACTGTAACACTTTAAATGTATTTGCTTACGATTGAAAGTCGCCCTGGATAAGGGCGTCTGCTAAGAAATAAATAATAATAATAATAATAATAATAATAATAATCACCAATTAAACAAATAACCGATAATTATTTCACCGGTACAGATGCATTTGAGCAATATATGTAGTAGTGAATTAGTGGTGAGGTAGATACTGTAGTTTTTTTTTTTTTTTTTTATATAAACTCAACATGTTATTATTAGTTTATTTAGCAGACACCTTTATCCAAGGAAACTTACAGAAACTAGGGTGTGTGAACTATGCATCAGCTGCAGGGTCACTTACAACTACGTCTCACCCGAAAGACGGAGCACAAGGAGGTGAAGTGACTTGCTCAGGATCACACAGTGAGTCAGTGGCTGAGGTGGGATTTGAACCGGGGACCTCCTGGTTACAAGCCCTTTTCTTTAACCACTGGATCACACAGTATGTATTAGATTTAGAAAAAAAAAACAGACACCATGCAAGATAAAACAGTTCCAAGTGTACAATACTAATTATTCTGTACAAGTTTATGTACAGTTACTGCAGCTTATTCCTCTGCCTTTTCAAAGCAGCTGACAGCGGCACCAGGAGCCGGGGCAGTATCAATCACTCACCTACCTCAGGAAATGTTCTGTAAATAAATACATGTTCTAGTAATTAATTCAGTTCTTGATTATTATTCCTATTCATAACTCACACATACATTAGTTAATCAGCACATACACTTGCTATCAAGGTAAATAACGTTTGGTTATCGGTTTTTTATTGATTTATTCTCTATATAATAATATCTTTATAGTTATCAAAAATTAAATTTGATAAAAGGTTTTTCTCAAAGAAAGAAAACGCACAGGTTTTAGTCGTTGCCATGGTTATGCTTTGACTACCAATTCACGAGACGGTGTTTCCAAATCAACTAGCGTCACAGACAACCTGAATCCAGGATTAACGGGTGAATTTTAGATTCACTCTCGGATCCGCAGATCCGACACCAGTCTTGATCTGCGCAGCAGAAATGAATCCAGGATCCAATCTTGGATTAGTCAGTCCTAGATTGGGACGAATCTTGATCTCGATGTGCGCAATCCACCCTAAGTGTGGTCAAGAGATATGGAGAGATGTTGACATGTTTAGCAGTAAGGGCAGTACATATTGAAGTGGCATCTTCTTTGGACACTGACTCTTGTATCAATGCACTGTGTCGGATCATCTGAAGAGGAGGTCAAGTTTTGGAAATCCGATCTGACAACGGTACCAATTTCATTGGAGCGGCGCCTGAACTGAGAGAAGCTATTGAAAGTTTGAATCAAGCCAGATTGCAAGGGGCTATGCTAAAGAATGGAGTGAAGCGGATTTTCAACCCACCAGCTGGGTCTCACTGGGCGGTGTGTGGGAAAGACACATAAGGAGAGAAAGATTCTCAGTGCTGTTCTAAAACAGCAAACACTTGATGATGAAGGTCTTCAGACAGTTCTTTGTGAGGTGGAAGCCATCGTTAATGATCATCCAATCATAAGGGTCTCTGATGATGTGAATGATTTGGAAGCTCTAACACCTAATCATTTGCTGCGGTTGAAGACTAAGCCAAATATGCCTCCTGGTTTGTTCAGAAAAGAAGATTTGTATGCTCGTTGAAGATGGAAGCAAGTCCAGTTCATGGCTGATTTGTTCTGGAAGAGATGGACAGGTGAGCACTTACCGTTGTTGCAGGAGCGACAGAAGTGGTCTCGTGTTTGAAGAAACTTCATCGTAGGAGATGTTGTTCTGATAGTAGATGACACAGCACCGCGTAACTCTTGGATGATGGGAAGAGTTGCTGAAACGATGCCAGATAAGAAGGGGGAGAAGTACAGTCGTGGACAAGGACAACGCAGTTAGAAGCAGTTTGAAAGCAGGTTGACAGCTGCAGAAACAAAACTAATCTTCAAAAAAAAAAAAAAAGGTCTTCAAGCCAGTAATCTGTGACAACTGCATGTGTAAAGTGTACGTTTGTGTAAAGTGTACATTTGTGTAAAGTGTACGTTTGTGTAAAGTGTACGTTTGTGTAAAGTGCACACCCTTAAAGTAGACGGAAGAGGAGGAAGAAGGAGAATAACAATTTGACCTTAGTTTGACGACTTATATCTCCTTGTGTATAAGAGGTATTTATGGTTTTTTTCACATTTGATGTAAGAGTGTTTCAGACTTTTGGTACAGATGGTAATTCTAAGTGATTTAGTTTTGCCGCTGCAACATGGTGAAAACAGCGAAATTATTTGAGCTGTATAGAGACTCTTGGTAGTTTCAAACACGTTTTTCTAACTCCTCTCAATCCCACGACAAAAACATTGTCAATGTAAAAAAAACAAGTTAGAAAAACGCACCAGCCGTTTAAAGGGGTGATATCAAACACAAAAGAACAAGTTAGGAGAAGCAATTAGGCCAATCTTGTCAAGCATCAAGCAAATAGGCACACTTGGAAAGGTGCTGGGGCCCAAGATTCACACAATTCTTGCTTCTAACTTGGCGCCTTTTTTTGATCGCTTCACTTCACTTTATCGCTCCACTTGAAATGCTCTTTGTATGACTTGAAGTGACTGAGACACACACACACTGAGACACACACACACACACACACTGAGACACACACACACACACTGAGACACACACACACACACTGAGACACAGACAGACACCGAGACACACACACACACACACACACTGACACACACACACACACAAACACACACAGACACACACACACTCAAAATGAGACGCAAACACACACACACTGAGACAGACACACACACACACACACACAGGTACTGACACACATCGCTCCACTTTATCACTCCACTTGAAATGCTCTTTGTATGACTTGAAGTGACTGAGACTCAAACACACACACTGACAGGTATTGATACACACACACACACACACACACACACACAGGTACTGACACACACACACACACACAGGTACTGACACACACACAAACAAACACACAGGTACTGACATGCAGACACACACACACACTAATGTTATTGTAATTGGTAAATATGCAAATTTCAACATTACAATAGCCAATCAAATCACGGGAAAGCACAAAGCGGCCGGAGCTCATTTGCATACAAACTCCAGATTTAGCTGCCAGTTAAATATTTAACTAAATGTCAAATCTAGCCAAGAGATTTCAGATTTATTTAAATATTTAGCTAACTGTTAAATCTTGTAACTAGATTTCTAAATGATATCTGAATGCACACATTTATAAAAAGCTGTATTTATTTTCTCCTCATTTCTGGCAGCCCATACTAACGGCGCTCGGAACTTTGGCATTTTTAAATCCTAACGGTCTCTGCTCAGCGGAGTGGAATGTTCAGGAGCCGGTTGCCTAGCAGCGTCTCCGCCTCCTTCTCTGCCCCGCCCCCTCTCTCCCTCTCTCGTTGCTCCAGCTAGGAGTTCACATTCAGCTTCCTTAGATTATATAGCGCCATTCTTTACTAACTTTTACAAATGAGCTTATTGGAGGCTTCGTGTTTTTAAGATGGTTCAGGTGCAGTCCGGGCAGACTGACTGCAGCATCATTACAGTATACCGCACTGCGCTCGGCTTTGTGTGGAGGCTGATACACAAAATAATGAACAACTGGTAAATAAATCACATGGATTGCTTTTTAATGCTAAATGTGTATCTGGTATTCTAAGTATTATCTACAATTAATAACTCAGCTATATTCATATTCAGAATGTGATACAGTATTAAGACAGGGTCCAGTATTAGAAATAAATAAACACGCTTTAAGAGAAACAGCAGTGATGTTTATTGCCCATTCCCATCCATTCTCTAGATGTTTCTACATTATGGTTGCAATCCACAGGGACAAGGGTCTCAGTGATGTTAAATAAAATAACTAGAGCCCACAATTAACCAATATAGAAAGGAAGGGGGGAGAAATGTATTGCCTGCGTGCAGTACCCTCCACTTTCCTCTATTAAATGTCATTTGCCATGTGTCTGCCCAGTTCTGAATGCTGTCGAGATCATTTTGAATGACCTTTGCTGCTGCAACAGTGTTTGCCACTCCTCCTATTTGAACTGCAAACACAAGTCAAAAAGGAAGTTAGAAAGGCCAACAAACAGACAGAAATGAACATTGCTAAGGGGCTAAAACCAATTCCAAAACGTTTTTCCAATATTATAACAGTAAGAGAGGAGGTTAAATGTCTAAGAGACACAAACGGCAAAATCACAGACGAAGGAAAAAAAATAGCGAGTATATTAAATGATTGTTTTTCACAAGTTTTTACAAAGGAGGACACGGACAACATGCCCCACATGTCGACCTGTTCCTATCCAATTTTAAATAACTTTAGCATAACAGAGGCAGAAGTGTTAAAGGGACTAGGAGCTCTTAAAATAAACAAATCCCCTGGGCCAGATGAGATCCTCCCAATAGTACTCAAAGAAATGAAAGAAGTTATTTACAAACCGCTAACCAAGATCATGCAACAGTCTCTTGACACAGGGGTTGTACCGACAGACTGGAAAATAGCAAACGTAATACCGATCCACAAAAAGGGAGACAAAACCGAACCAGGTAACTACAGACCAATAAGCCTGACTTCTATTATATGTAAACTTATGGAAACTATAATAAGATCCAAAATGGAAAATTACCTATATGGTAACAATATCCTGGGAGACAGTCAGCATGGTTTTAGGAAAGGGAGATCGTGTCTAACTAACCTGCTTGACTTTTTTGAGGATGCAACATCGACAATGGATAATTGCAAAGCATACGACATGGTCTATTTAGATTTCCAGAAAGCTTTTGACAAAGTCCCGCATTAAAGATTAATTCTCAAACTGAATGCAGTAGGGATTCAAGGAAATGCATGCACATGGATTAGGGAGTGGTTAACAGGTAGAAAACAGAAAGTACTGATTAGAGGAGAAACCTCAAAATGGAGTGAGGTAACCAGTGGAGTACCACAGGGATCAGTATTAGGTCCTCTGCTATTCCTAATCTACATTAATGATTAAGATTCTGGTATAGTAAGCAAACTTGTTAAATTTGCAGAGGACACAAAAATAGGAGGAGTGGCAAACACTGTTGAAGCAGCAAAGGTCATTCAAAATGATCTAGACAGCATTCAGAATTGGGCAGACACATGGCAAATGACATTTAATAGAGAAAAGTGTAAAGTATTGCATGCAGGAAATAAAAATATGCATTATAAATATCATATGGGAGATACTGAAATTGAAGAACGGAACTATGAAAAAGATCTAGGAGTTTATGTTGACTCAGAAATGTCTTCATCTAGACAATGTGGGGAAGCTATAAAAAAGGCCAACAAGATGCTCGGATATATTGTGAGAAGTGTTGAATTTAAATCAAGGGAAGTAATGTTAAAACTTTACAATGCATTAGTAAGACCTCACCTAGAATATTGTGTTCAGTTCTGGTCACCTCGTTACAAAAAGGATATTGCTGCTCTAGAAAGAGTGCAAAGAAGAGCAACCAGAATTATCCCGGGTTTAAAAGGCATGTTGTATGCAGACAGGCTCAAAGAATTGAATCTGTTCAGTCTTGAACAAAGAAGACTACGCAGTGATCTGATTCAAACATTCAAAATCCTAAAAGGTATAGACAATGTCGACCCAGGTGACTTTTTCAACCTGAAAAAAGAAACAAGGACCAGGGCTCACAAGTTGAGATTAGATAAAGGGGCATTCAGAACAGAAAATAGGAGTCACTTTTTTACACAGAGAATTGTGAGGGTCTGGAACCAACTCCCCAGTAATGTTGTTGAAGCTGACACCCTGGGATCCTTCAAGAAGCTGCTTGATGAGATTCTGGGATCAATAAGCTACTAACAACCAAACGAGCAAGATGGGCTAAATGGGGCCTCCTCCCGTTGGTAAACATTCTTATGTTCTTATGTTCTTATTCCTTATACAATGCTGCCACCGTGTGGACATTTAATAGAACTGTTTCTTCTAATATATATATTAATGTCAAGTCTCAAGTCACAACGGTCAAGGGTCAAGTCTGGAAACAGCCAAGCCTGATTGACCTGATGAGGAAGATAAGGATGATGATGATGATGATGATGAGGAGGAGGAGGAGGAGTGTGAGGTAGGAGACCCTCACATTGTCTCAGTATGTATCTGGACATTTACTGCAAATGTTTTTAATCTGTTTTTGTATGGTGTTGCTGATCCTTGTGTCTAGTAAGGAAAATAATAAAAAACAAAATTCACTTCCCTGTTGTACGGGGACTGGAGGCCTGTGGTTGGGAGTGTCCTGAAAAACAAAAGAAAGGTTAATGAAGAGTACGGTTTAGAGAGCTGGTTTGGAAAGGAGCACACTTCCAGAACAATGGATTGCAGTACTATTGTTGAGATAAACTGATATGCAATGGTTCAGGTAACCTGAGTTGGGTGTGGTGGTGAGGTCCTCCATCTCGACAGGAAGTGGGGAAGCAGCCATGTTGGTGAGGGAAGCTTTTAATGACTTCCCTGAGTACTGACTTCCTGTAGTCAGGGCAGTACCTGTAGAAGATATTGAAAGGGGGGACAGCTGATTTTAAGTACGTTTCCCTCTGCTTGTTTTAAAGCATAGTATTAATGCACGTGTTAGATTAATGTTTAGTTATTTATATATATATATATATATATATATATATATATATATATATATATATATATATATATATATATATATATATATATATATATATATATATTCTCAATGGTTTGTTTCTTTTTGAATACTTTATTTATTCTTGATAACTGTTTGCTGGTTTGTTTCTATATACCCACCTGCAGAATGGTTTATTCTGGGGGAGGGGGAGGTCTGGAAGGGTATAAAGGATGTTAGTTTTGTTCAGTCAGGATCGTCTTTTTGTGCAGATCAGAGGGCAGTTTTGCAGCTCTGTGGTTGGACTCAGTTATTGGAGTCAGTACCTGTGATTAGGTGACTATAAATAGTTCTTTTTGGTTTCCACTTTTTCTTTCCTCAAATTGTTTGATATTTTGTTCAATTAGCTTTTTGTTTATTATTGTTCTTAAATAAAAATAATTGGTTTGGCACCAAACTTCTCTGTGATCCTTGTGCGCGTGTGTGTGTGTGTCAGTCACACACACACACACACCGAGACACACACAGTGAGACAAACACACTGAGACACACACACACTGAGACACAGACACACACAAACTGAGACACACACAGACACACACTGAAACACTCACAGTGAGAAACACACACACTGAGACACACACACACACTGAGACAAACACACTGAGACACACACACACACACACTGAGAGACACACACATACACTGAGACACACACACTCACGCACTGAGACACAAACACATACACTGAGACACAAACACACTGAGACACACACACTGAGAAACTCACACACTGAGACACACACAGTCAAGCACTGAGATAAACACACTGAGACACACACACACACTAAGACACACACACACACTGAGACACAAACACACTGAGACACAAACACACACTGAGACAAACACACTGAGACAAACACACACACTGAGACACACATTGAGACATACACACACACTGAGACACAAACACACACTGAGACAAACACACTGAGACGCACACACTGAGACACACACACACACTGAGACAAACACACTGAGACAAACACACACACTGAGACACACATTGAGACATACACACACACTGAGACACACACACTGAGACGCACACACTGAGACGCACACACTGAGACGCACACACTGAGACGCACACACTGAGACACACACACACACAGGTACAATTATGTTATGCTAATTGTTAAATATTCAGATTTATCGGCCAGTTAAATATTTAACTAAATGTTAAATCTAGTTAAGAGATTTAAGATTTATTTAAATATTTAGCTAACTGTTAAATCCAGCTAAGAGATTTAAGATTTATTTAAATATTTAGCTAACTGTTAAATCCAGCTAAGCGATTTAAGATGTATTTAAATATTTAGCTAACTGTTAAATGTTGTAACTAGATTTCTAAATGATATCTGAATGCACACATTTATAAAAAGCTGTATTTATTTTCTCCTCATTTCTGGCAGCCCATACTAACGGCGCTCGGAACTTTGGCATTTTTAAATCCTAACGGTCTCTGCTCAGCGGAGTGGAATGTTCAGGAGCCGGTTGCCTAGCAGCGTCTCCGCCTCCTTCTCTGCCCCGCCCCCTCTCTCCCTCTCTCGTTGCTCCAGCTAGGAGTTCACATTCAGCTTCCTTAGATTATATAGCGCCATTCTTTACTAACTTTTACAAATGAGCTTATTGGAGGCTTCGTGTTTTTAAGATGGTTCAGGTGCAGTCCGGGCAGACTGACTGCAGCATCATTACAGTATACCGCACTGCGCTCGGCTTTGTGTGGGGCTGATTCACAAAATAATGAACGACTGGTAAAAAAATCACATGGATTGCTTTTTAATGGTAAATGTGTATCTGGTATTCTAAGTATTACCTACAATTAATAATTCAGCTATATTCATATTCAGAATGTGATAGAGTATTAAGTTCCTGGTTAACCTGTGATCTTTGAAATTGACGAGGAAATCAGTTTATGGGAAAGTAATCAAGCACTTTGTTTTTAAGGAAGTCTCTCGGAAGTGGTGTTTTGGGATTGCAATTAACCAGTCGGTCTGGAGTAGAGACGGTCCGAATCTGTGGAGGAGTGAATTCCTGGGAATTCGCACTCCTCCAGGGAGCCGCCATCTTCCTCAGCGACATCGTCATCGGATTTATCACAAACGGACCGCTAAAGTGACCTGGAATACATGAACTCAGCTGCTCGCTTCTAGTTTTGTGAAATCGACAGACGACGTGTCTCCTTTTAAGAAGCAGGAGTTCATAAAGGCTGGAGTTGAGGGTTTGAAAACGTGACCCAATGAGAAGTCTTGTTTTTGTTTGACAGCGTATAAAGATTTTACTGACAAAAAGGCCTGATATGTTACATTGGAAGTGCTTCGCCTGTAAAGAGTTTGATAGTATGTTTACTTGATTTCCATTTTTATCATTCAAATACTAAACAGGTAAGATGCTCCCTCTGCAGATTACAGATTCTCTTCAGATTTCCGCGGTTCTGTGCAGTTTGGGACGGCCTATAGGCTTGAGGTTTGCAGACATGTGATAGACAGTCACTGGGTTCGGGCAGCGATGCACATTTTAATTTGAGCTGCTGTGCTGTTATAGATTCATCTGATAGAGACACAGGGATATCTTCAGACGGCACGGTTCAGGTGTTTTGAGACTTGTGGAAAGGGTGGAAGTTTTACAAATATTACAATTTTTTTTTTTATCAATAACTAGAGTAAATTATCAAAATCCGTTGTTCTGTATATGACTGGTTGTATGTTAACCTTACAGAGGATTCTATGAAGAGAAATGTAATAAATGAATTTTCAAATTTGACAGGCCCTCGATGTGCGTCTCTTGTTTTGTGTTTTGTTGTTCTTCAGAGCCGGGCTCGCTGACAGGTTTAAAACACAACGCGTCGCTTTCCCTGGCGTTCTGCTGCCTGGACTTATTCCTGCGATATCTTTATCAACACAATCGCCATGGTTTATGTTTTTATTAACATGTCCCTCGTCATGAATAGTTCTGAGGAGTTGTTTTAGTTTTACATCAGTTATGAACGGAGCGCGGGAGGGGACTTGAGACAAAAAATACATCTCCTAGAGACACACAAGTACTGACACAAACACACACACAGACACACAGGTACTGACACAAACACACACACACACACACACACACACAGAGGTACTGACACACACACACAGAGGTACAGACACACACACACACACACAGGTACTGACAAACACACACACACATAGGTACTGACACACACACACACACACACACACACACACACAGAGGTACTGACACACTCACAGGTTCTGACACACAGACACAGGTACTGAAACACACACACACAGGCATTGACCCACACCCGCACACATACACACACACACACAGGTACTGACAGACACACACACAGGTACTGACACGCACACACAGGTACTGACACGCACACACACAGGTACTGACACAAACACAGATACTGACAAACACACACACACAGGTACTGACACGCACGCACACACTGAGACACACACACACACACTAAGACACACACACTGAGACACACACAGATAGTGACACACACACAGATAGTGACACACACACACAGGTACTGACACGCACACACTGAGACACACACACAGATAGTGACACACACACACAGGTACTGTCACACACACACACAGGTACTGACACACACACACACAGGTACTGACGCACACAGAGGTACTGACATACACACACACAGATAGTGACACATACACACACACACAGGTACTGACACACACACAGCTACTGACACACACACAGGTACTGACACGCACACACACAGGTGCTGACACACACAGGTACTGACACACACACACACACACACACACACACACACACACACACACACACACACACACACACTGAGACACACACTGTGACAGACACACACACACACACCCTGAGACACACACACACACCCTGAGACACACACTCACACATACACACACACACACACACTGACAGGTACTGATACACACACACACACAGGTACTGATACACACACAGGTACTGACATGCACACACTAATGTTATTGTAATTGGTAAATATGCAAATTTCAACATCACAATAGCCAATCAAATCACGGGAAAGCACGAAGCGGGCGGAGCTCATTTGCATACAAACTTCAGATTTAGCTGCCAGTTAAATATTTAACTAAATGTCAAATGTAGCCAAGAGATTTCAGATTTATTTAAATATTTAAACTAACTTAAATCTAGTTAGATTTCAGATTTATTTAAATATTTAACTGTTAAATCATGTAACTAGATTTCTAAATGATATCTGAATGCACACATTTATAAAAAGCTGTATTTATTTTCTCCTCATTTCTGGCAGCCCATACTAACGGCGCTCGGAACTTTGGCATTTTTAAATCCTAACGGTCTCTGCTCAGCGGAGTGGAATGTTCAGGAGCCGGTTGCCTAGCAGCGTCTCCGCCTCCTTCTCTGCCCCGCCCCCTCTCTCCCTCTCTCGTTGCTCCAGCTAGGAGTTCACATTCAGCTTCCTTAGATTATATAGCGCCATTCTTTACTAACTTTTACAAATGAGCTTATTGGAGGCTTCGTGTTTTTAAGATGGTTCAGGTGCAGTCCGGGCACACTGACTGGAGCATCATTACAGTATACCGCACTGCGCTCGGCTTTGTGTGGAGGCTGATACACAAAATAATGAACGACTGGTAAAGAAATCACATGGATTGCTTTTTAATGGTAAATGTGTATCTGGTATTCTAAGTATTACCTACAATTAATAACTCAGCTATATTCATATTCACAATGTGATAGAGTATTAAGTTCCTGGTTAACCTGCGATCTTTGAAATTGACGAGGAAATCAGTTTATGGGAAAGTAATCAAGCACTTTGTTTTTAAGGAAGTCTCTCGGAAGTGGTGTTTTGGGATTGCAATTAACCAGTCGGTCTGGAGTAGAGACGGTCCGAATCTGTGGAGGAGTGAATTCCTGGGAATTCGCACTCCTCCAGGGAGCCGCCATCTTCCTCAGCGACATCGTCATGGGAATTATCACAAACGGACCGCTAAAGTGACCTGGAATACATGAACTCAGCTGCTCGCTTCTAGTTTTGTGAAATCGACAGACGCTGTGTCTCCTTTTAAGAAGCAGGAGTTCATAAAGGCTGGAGTTGAGGGTTTGAAAACGTGACCCAATGAGAAGTCTTGTTTTTGTTTGACAGCGTATAAAGATTTTACTGACAAAAAGGCCTGATATGTTACATTGGAAGTGCTTCGCCTGTAAAGAGTTTGATAGTATGTTTACTTGATTTCCATTTTTATCATTCAAATACTAAACAGGTAAGATGCTCCCTCTGCAGATTACAGATTCTCTTCAGATTTCCGCGGTTCTGTGCAGTTTGGGACGGCCTCTAGGCTTGAGGTTTGCAGACATGTGATAGACAGTCTCTGGGTTCGGGCAGCGATGCACATTTTAATTTGAGCTGCTGTGCTGTTATAGATTCATCTGATAGAGACACAGGGATATCTTCAGACGGCACGGTTCAGGTGTTTTGAGACTTGTGGAAAGGATGGAAGTTTTACAAATATTACTAATTTTTTATCAATAACTAGAGTAAATTATCAAAATCTCTTGTTCTGTATATGACTGGTTGTATGTTAACCTTACAGAGGATTCTATGAAGAGAAATGTAATAAATGAATTTTCAAATTTGACAGGCCCTCGATGTGCGTCTCTTGTTTTGTGTTTTGTTGTTCTTCAGAGCCGGGCTCGCTGACAGGTTTCAAACACAACGCGTCGCTTTCCCTGGCGTTCTGCTGCCTGGACTTATTCCTGCGATATCTTTATCAACACAATCGCCATGGTTTATGTTTTTATTAACATGTCCCTCGTCATGAATAGTTCTGAGGAGTTGTTTTAGTTTTCCATCAGTTATGAACGGAGCGCGGGAGGGGACTTGAGACAAAAAATACATCTCCCAGAGACACACAGGTACTGACGCACGCATGCGCACGCACACACACACACACACACACACACACATAGGTACTGACACGCACACACATGTACTGACAAACAGACACACACACACACAGATAGTGACACACACACACACACACACAGATAGTGACACACACACACACACAGGTACTGACACGCACACACACACAGATAGTGACACACAGACTGATACACACACAGGTACTGACACACAAACTGAGACACTGAGAAACACAAACTGAGACACACACACTGAGACACACACACACAGATAGTGACACACACAGGTACTGTCACACATGCACACACACACACACACACACAGGTACTGACACACACACAGATAGTGAGACACACATACTGACACACACACACACACAGGTACTGACACGCACAGGTACTGACGCACACACACACAGGTACTGACGCACACACACACACACACACACACAGATAGTGACACACACACACACAGATACTGACACGCACAGGTACTGACACACATACACACACACAGGTACGGACAAGCAAACACAGGTACTGACACACACACACACACAGATAGTGAGACACACACACAGCTACTGACACAGACACACACACACAGACAGATAGTGACACACACACAGGTACTGACACACATACACACACACAGGTACTGACGCACACACACACGCACACACAGGTACTGACGCACACACACACACACACACACACACACACACACACACAGGTAGTGACAGACACACACATAGGTACTGACACGCACACACATGTACTGACAAACAGACACACACACACACAGATAGTGACACACACACACACACACACAGATAGTGACACACACACACACACAGGTACTGACACGCACACACACACAGATAGTGACACACAGACTGATACACACACAGGTACTGACACACAAACTGAGACACTGAGAAACACAAACTGAGACACACACACTGAGACACACACACACAGATAGTGACACACACAGGTACTGTCACACATGCACACACACACACACACACACAGGTACTGACACACACACAGATAGTGAGACACACATACTGAC
The DNA here is from genome assembly GCF_902713425.1 of Acipenser ruthenus. Taxonomy (NCBI): domain Eukaryota; kingdom Metazoa; phylum Chordata; class Actinopteri; order Acipenseriformes; family Acipenseridae; genus Acipenser; species Acipenser ruthenus. Next base: position 8,138,622 of record NC_081238.1, on the reverse strand, counting down.
ACACACACACACACAGGTACTGACACGCACAGGTACTGACGCACACACACACAGGTACTGACGCACACACACACACACACACACACAGATAGTGACACACACACACACAGATACTGACACGCACAGGTACTGACACACATACACACACACAGGTACGGACAAGCAAACAAAGGTACTGACACACACACACACACAGATAGTGAGACACACACACAGCTACTGACACAGACACACACACACAGACAGATAGTGACACACACACAGGTACTGACACACATACACACACACAGGTACTGACGCACACACACACGCACACACAGGTACTGACGCACACACACACACACACACACACACACACACACACAGATAGTGACACGCACAGGTACTGACACACACACAGGTACGGACAAGCAAACACAGGTACTGACACAGACACACACACACAGATAGTGACGCACACACACACACGGGTACACTTATGCTATGCACTTTAGCTGCCAGTTAAATATTTAGCTAAATGTTAAATCTAGTTAAGAGATTTAAGATTTATTTAAATATTTAGCTAACTGTTAAATCTTGTAACTAGATTTCTAAATGATATCTGAATGCACACATTTCTAAAAAGCTGTATTTATTTTCTCCTCATTTCTGGCAGCCCATACTAACGGCGCTCGGAACTTTGGCATTTTTAAATCCTAACGGTCTCTGCTCAGCGGAGTGGAATGTTCAGGAGCCGGTTGCCTAGCAGCGTCTCCGCCTCCTTCTCTGCCACGCCCCCTCTCTCCCTCTCTCGTTGCTCCAGCTAGGAGTTCACATTCAGCTTCCTTAGATTATATAGCGCCATTCTTTACTAACTTTTACAAATGAGCTTATCTCGGGTTTAAAAGGCATGTCGTATGCAGACAGGCTAAAAGTATTGAATCTATTCAGTCTTGAACAAAGAAGACTACGCGGTGATCTGATTCAAGCATTCAAAATCCTAAAAGGTATAGACAATGTCAACCCAGGGGACTTCTTTGACTTGAAAAAAGAAACAAGGACCAGGGGTCATAAATGGAGATTAGATAAAGAGGCATTCAGAACAGAAAATAGGAGGCACTTTTTTACACAGAGAATTGTGAGGGTCTGGAACCAACTCCCCAGTAATGTTGTTGAAGCTGACACCCTGGGATCCTTCAAGAAGCTGCTTGATGAGATTCTGTGATCAATAAGCTACTAACAACCAAACGAGCAAGATGGGCTGAATGGCCTCCTCTCGTTTGGAAACTCTCTTACCGGTTCATGATGCTGAGTAAGTTCAGTGGCCTAGACAACTCCTTGTGCAACTTGTCACCCCTCCCCTCTCTCTCTCTCCCTCCCCTCCACTCTCTCCCTCCCCTCTCTCTCCCTCCCCTCCCCTCTTCTCTCACCCTTCCCCCTCTCCCCTCTCCCCTCTCCCTCTCCCTCTCTCTACCCTCCCCCTCTCTCTCCCTCCCCTCCCCTCCTCTCTTCTCCTCCCTCCCCTCCACTCTCTCCCTCCCCTCTCCTCTCTCTCTCTCTACCCTCTCCCCCCCCTCTCTCTCTCCCTCCTCTCCTCTCTCTCTCCCTCCCCTCTCTCTCTCCCTCCTCTCTCTCTCCCTCCCCTCCCCTCTCTCTCTCCCTCCTCTCCTCTCTCTCTCCCTCCCCTCTCCTCCCCTCTTCTCTCTCCCTTCCCCTCTCTCTCTCTCTCCCTCTCTCTCCCCTCCCCTCCTCTCTTCTCATCTCCTCTCCTCTCTCCCTCCCCTCCACTCTCTCCCTTCCCCTCCTCTCCCTCTCTCTTCCCTCCCCTCCTCTCTCATAATCTCTGTGGTTAAGTGTCTGTGAAGCCAAGGCAGATGGGCGCTTGTCTCTGGTGTTACTAAGAGGCAGAGAGGAGCACTGCGGTCAGCCAGCGTGAAATTCAATTTGCGAGCCGTGTTAATAACAGGGGAGAGACTGCCAGCCCCGTCTCGCTTCATTTTTAATCAGATGCGTTTCCCTCCCAGTCCCTCCTCAGCTCCGCTAGAGCCACACTGCCTCCCTCCCAGTCCCTCCTCAGCTCCGCTAGAGCCACGCCGCTTCCCTCCCAGTCCCTCCTCAGCTCCGCTAGAGCCACGCTGCTTCCCTCCCTGTCCCTCCTCAGCTCCGCTAGAGCCACACTGCTTCCCTCCCAGTCCCTCCTCAGCTCCGCTAGAGCCACGCTGCTTCCCTCCCAGTCCCTCCTCAGCTCCGCTAGAGCCACACCGCTTCCCTCCCAGTCCCTCCTCAGCTCCGCTAGAGCCACACCGCTTCCCTCCCAGTCCCTCCTCAGCTCCGCTAGAGCCACACCGCTTCCCTCCCAGTCCCTCCTCAGCTCCGCTAGAGCCACACCGCTTCCCTCCCAGTCCCTCCTCAGCTCCGCTAGAGCCACGCCGCTTCCCTCCCAGTCCCTCCTCAGCTCCGCTAGAGCCACGCTGCTTCCCTCCCAGTCCCACCTCAGCTCCGCTAGAGCCACGCTGCTTCCCTCCCAGTCCCACCTGAGCTCCGCTAGAGCCACGCTGCTTCCCTCCCAGTCCCACCTCAGCTCCGCTAGAGCCACGCTGCTTCCCTCCCTGTCCCTCATCAGCTCCGCTAGAGCCACGCTGCTTCCCTCCCAGTCCCTCCTCAGCTCCGCTAGAGCCACGCTGCTTCCCTCCCAGTCCCACCTCAGCTCCGCTAGAGCCACACTGCTTCCCTCCCAGTCCCTCCTCAGCTCCGCTAGAGCCACACTGCTTCCCTCCCAGTCCCTCCTCAGCTCCGCTAGAGCCACACTGCTTCCCTCCCAGTCCCTCCTCAGCTCCGCTAGAGCCACACTGCTTCCCTCCCAGTCCCTCCTCAGCTCCGCTAGAGCCACACTGCTTCCCTCCCAGTCCCTCCTCAGCTCCGCTAGAGCCACACGGCTTCCCTCCCAGTCCCTCCTCAGCTCCGCTAGAGCCACACTGCTTCCCTCCCAGTCCCTCCTCAGCTCCGCTAGAGCCACACTGCTTCCCTCCCAGTCCCTCCTCAGCTCCGCTAGAGCCACACTGCTTCCCTCCCAGTCCCACCTCAGCTCCGCTAGAGCCACGCTGCTTCCCTCCCTGTCCCTCATCAGCTCCGCTAGAGCCACGCTGCTTCCCTCCCAGTCCCTCCTCAGCTCCGCTAGAGCCACGCTGCTTCCCTCCCAGTCCCACCTCAGCTCCGCTAGAGCCACACTGCTTCCCTCCCAGTCCCTCCTCAGCTCCGCTAGAGCCACACTGCTTCCCTCCCAGTCCCTCCTCAGCTCCGCTAGAGCCACACTGCTTCCCTCCCAGTCCCTCCTCAGCTCCGCTAGAGCCACGCTGCTTCCCTCCCAGTCCCTCCTCAGCTCCGCTAGAGCCACACTGCTTCCCTCCCAGTCCCTCCTCAGCTCCGCTAGAGCCACGCTGCTTCCCTCCCAGTCCCTCCTCAGCTCCGCTAGAGCCACACTGCTTCCCTCCCAGTCCCTCCTCAGCTCCGCTAGAGCCACACTGCTTCCCTCCCAGTCCCTCCTCAGCTCCGCTAGAGCCACGCTGCTTCCCTCCCAGTCCCTCCTCAGCTCCGCTAGAGCCACGCTGCTTCCCTCCCAGTCCCTCCTCAGCTCCGCTAGAGCCACGCTGCTTCCCTCCCAGTCCCTCCTCAGCTCCGCTAGAGCCACGCTGCTTCCCTCCCAGTCCCTCCTCAGCTCCGCTAGAGCCACGCTGCTTCCCTCCCAGTCCCTCCTCAGTTATTAACGACGCGTTAAGAATTGAAACTGTTAAAGACTTTTAATTGCATGGTGAGATTGCTTAATTGTGCAGAAGAAAATTAAACCGCAAATTAAATCTTCAACCAGGGAGACGTGATTTCACATGCCAGTAACAGAATCTGATCCAGCGGCACTGCAATGGCTCTGTATTACACTGAGGGGCAATGGTAGCACAAGTGTAGGGCAGCTACAATGGGGTGAGGCTGGCAGAATGGGACCACAGTGTGCTGACTATACCCTACATGATCTTCAATGGGGTGAGGCTGGTAGAATGGGACCACAGTGTGCTGACTATACCCTACATGATCTTCAATGGGGTGAGGCTGGTAGAATGGGACCACAGTGTGCTGACTATACCCTACATGATCTTCAATGGGGTGAGGCTGGTAGAATGGGACCACAGTGTGCTGACTATACCCTACATGATCTTCAATGGGGTGAGGCTGGTAGAATAGGACCACAGTGTGCTGACTATACCCTACATGATCTTCAATGGGGTGAGGCTGGTAGAATGGGACCACAGTGTGCTGACTATACCCTACATGATCTTCAATGGGGTGAGGCTGGTAGAATGGGACCACAGTGTGCTGACTATACCCTCCATGATCTTCAATGGGGTGAGGCTGGTAGAATGGGACCACAGTGTGCTGACTATACCCTACATGATCATCAATGGGGTGAGGCTGGTAGAATGGGACCACAGTGTGCTGACTATACCCTACATGATCTTCAATGGGGTGAGGCTGGTAGAATGGGACCACAGTGTGCTGACTATACCCTACATGATCTTCAATGGGGTGAGGCTGGTAGAATGGGACCACAGTGTGCTGACTATACCCTCCATGATCTTCAATGGGGTGAGGCTGGTAGAATGGGACCACAGTGTGCTGACTATACCCTCCATGATCTTCAATGGGGTGAGGCTGGTAGAATGGGACCACAGTGTGCTGACTATACCCTCCATGATCTTCAATGGGGTGAGGCTGGTAGAATGGGACCACAGTGTGCTGACTATACCCTACATGATCTTCAATGGGGTGAGGCTGGTAGAATGGGACCACAGTGTGCTGACTATACCCTACATGATCTTCAATGGGGTGAGGCTGGTAGAATGGGACCACAGTGTGCTGACTATACCCTACATGATCTTCAATGGCAGACAGACAGACAGCGGCTCTGTTCATAAAGGTACTGAGAGGTAGGATCTGTGAATGAGGGGTCAGGCTGAGAGACACACGCAGGCTGTTTGCTAAACTCTGCTAATCCCAGACAGATAGCGTTCGTCTGTCGTGTGACGGGGCGATTAAGCAGCTCTGAGGAAACCTAACAGACTGCGGAGAGAAGAGAAAATAGCAGCCTGGACAAAATATTGGAAACACCCGCCAGAGCACTGTCAATATCACAGCATGGGGCTGATTCACCTGCCATATCACTGTCAATAGCACAGCATGGGACTGATTCACCTGCCATAGCACTGTCAATAGCACAGCATGGGACTGATTCACCTGCCATAGCACTGTCAATAGCACATACCAGAATCTAAATCTTTCTCTCTCATTCCCCTCTTTATCACTCTCCTCTTTCTCTCTCATTCCCCTCTTTCTCTATCACTCTCCTCTTTCTCTCTCGTTCGTCTCTTTCTCTATCATTCCCCACTTTCTCTCTCGTTCCCCTCTTTCTCTCTCGTTCCCCTCTTAATCTATCACTCCCCTCTTTCTCTCTCGTTCCTCTATTTCTCTATCGCTCCCCTCTTTCTCTCTCGTTCACCTCTTTCTCTCTCGTTCCCCTCTTTCTCTATCGCTCCCCTCTTTCTCTCTCGTTCCCCTCTTTCTCTCCCGATCCTCTCTTTCTCTCTCGTTCCCCACTTTCTCTCTCGTTCCCCTCTTTCTCTCTCGTTCCTCTGTATCTCTATCACTCCCCTCTTTCTCTCTCGTTCCTCTCTTTCTCTATCACTCTCCTCTTTCTCTCTTGTTCCCCACTTTCTCTCTCGTTCCCCTCTTTCTCTCTCATTCCCCTCTTTCTCGATCATTCCCCTCTTTCTCTCTCGTTCCCCTCTTTCTCTCTCGTTCCCCTCTTTCTCTCTCGTTCCTCTCTTTCTCTCTCGTTCCTCTCTTTCTCTCTCGTTCCTCTCTTTCTCTCTCATTCCTCTCTTTCTCTATCACTCCTCTCTTTCTCTCTCGTTCCCCTCTTTCTCTCTCGTTCCTCTTTTTCTCTCTCGTTCCCCTCTTTCTCTCTCATCCCTCTCTTTCTCTATCACTCCCCTCTTTCTCTCTCGTTCCTCTCTTTCTATATCATTCCCCTCTTTCTCTCTCGTTCCTCTCTTTCTCTCTCATTCCTCTCTTTCTCTCTCGTTCCTCTCTTTCTCTCTCGTTCCTCTCTTTCTCTATCACTCCCCTCTTTCTCTCTCATTCCTCTCTTTCTCTATCACTCCTCTCTTTCTCTCTCGTTCCTCTCTTTCTCTATCATTCCCCTCTTTCTCTCTCGTTCCTCTCTTTCTCTCTCGTTCCCCTCTTTCTCTCTCGTTCCCCTCTTTCTCTCTCGTTCCTCTCTTTCTCTATCATTCCCCTCTTTCTCTCTCGTTCCTCTCTTTCTCTCTCGTTCCTCTCTTTCTCTCTCATTCCTCTCTTTCTCTATCACTCCTCTCTTTCTCTCTCGTTCCTCTCTTTCTCTCTCATTCCTCTCTTTCTCTATCACTCCCCTCTTTCTCTCTCGTTCCTCTCTTTCTATATCATTCCCCTCTTTCTCTCTCGTTCCTCTCTTTCTCTCTCGTTCCCCTCTTTCTCTCTCGTTCCTCTCTTTCTCTCTCATTCCTCTCTTTCTCTCTCGTTCCTCTCTTTCTCTCTCGTTCCTCTCTTTCTCTATTGTTCCTCTCTTTCTCTAACACTCCCCTCTTTCTCTCTCGTTCCTCTCTTTCTCTATCACTCCTCTCTTTCTCTCTCGTTCCTCTCTTTCTCTATCATTTCACTCTTTCTCTCTCGTTCCTCTCTTTCTCTCTCATTTCTCTCTTTCTCTATCACTCCGCTCTTTCTCTCTCGTTCCCCTCTTTCTCTCTCGTTCCCCTCTTTCTCTATCATTCCCCTCTTTCTCTCTCGTTCCTCTCTTTCTCTCTCGTTCCTCTCTTTCTCTCTCGTTCCTCTCTTTCTCTATCATTCCTCTCTTTCTCTCTCGTTCCTCTCTTTCTCTCTCGTTCCTCTCTTTCTCTCTCGTTCCTCTCTTTCTCTCTCGTTCCTCTCTTTCTCTATCATTCCCCTCTATCTCTCTCGTTCCTCTCTTTCTCTCTCATTCCTCTCTTTCTCTATCACTCCTCTCTTTCTCTCTCGTTCCTCTCTTTCTCTCTCGTTCCTCTCTTTCTCTATCACTCTCCTCTTTCTCTCTCGTTCCCCTCTTTCTCTCTCGTTCCCCTCTTTCTCCATCGTTCCCCACTTTCTCTCTCGGTCCCCTCTTTCTCTATCACTCCCCTCTTTCTCTCTCGTTCCCCACTTTCTCTCTCGATCCTCTCTTTCTCTCTCGTTCCCCACTTTCTCTCTCGTTCCTCTCTTTCTCTCTCGTTCCCCACTTTCTCTCTCGTTCCTCTCTTTCTCTCTCGTTCCCCACTTTCTCTCTCGTTCCCCTCTTTCTCTCTCGTTCCCCTCTTTCTCTATCATTCCCCTCTTTCTCTCTCGTTCCCCTCTTTCTCTCTCGTTCCCCTCTTTCTCTATCACTCCCCTCTTTCTCTCTCGTTCCCCTCTTTCTCTCTCGATCCTCTCTTTCTCTCTCGTTCCCCACTTTCTCTCTCGTTCCTCTCTTTCTCTATCACTCTCCTCTTTCTCTCTCGTTCCCCTCTTTCTCTCTCGTTCCCCTCTTTCTCTCTCGTTCCCCTCTTTCTCTCTCGTTCCCCTCTTTCTCTATCACTCCCCTCTTTCTCTCTCGTTCCCCTCTTTCTCTCTCGTTCCCCACTTTCTCTCTCGTTCCCCTCTTTCTCTCACGTTCACCTCTTTCTCTCTCGTTCCCCTCTTTCTCTCTCGTTCCTCTCTTTCTCTCTCGTTCCTCTCTTTCCCTCTCGTTCCTCTCTTTCTCTATCACTCCCCTCTTTCTCTCTCGTTCCCCTCTTTCTCTCTCGTTCCCCTCTTTTCCTCTCGTTCCCCACTTTCTCTCTCGTTCCCCTCTTTCTCTCTCGTTCCCCTCTTTCTCTCTCGTTCCCCTCTTTCTCTATCATTCCCCACTTTCTCTCTTGTTCCCCTCTTTCTCTCTCGTTCCCCCTTCTCTCTGTTCCTCTCTTTCTCTCTCGTTCCTCTCTTTCTCGATCGTTCCCCTCTTTCTCTCTCATTCCCGTCTTTCTCTCTCGCTCCTCTCTTTCTCTCTCATTCCTCTCTTTCTCTATCGCTCCTCTCTTTCTCTCTCGTTCCCCTCTTTCTCTATCATTCCCCACTTTCTCTCTCGTTCCCCTCTTTCTCTGTCATTCCCCACTTTCTCGTTCCCCTCTTTCTCTCTCGTTCCCCTCTTTCTTGATCTCTGTTCTCTTTCTCTCTCGTTCCTCTCTTTCTCTCTCGTTCCTCTCTTTCTCTCTCGTTCCCCTCTTTCTGTCTCGTTCCCCTCTTTCTCTCTCGTTCCCCACTTTCTCTCTCGTTCCCCTCTTTCTTTCTCGTTCCTCTCTTTCTCTCTCGTTCCTCTCTTTCTCTCTCGTTCCTCTCTTTCTCTCTCGTTCCCCTCTTTCTGTCTCGTTCCCCACTTTCTCTCTCATTCCTCTCTTTCTCTCTCGTTCCTCTCTTTCCCTCTCGTTCCTCTCTTTCTCTATCACTCCCCTCTTTCTCTCTCGTTCCTCTCTTTCTCTCTCGTTCCTCTCTTTCTCTATTGTTCCTCTCTTTCTCTAACACTCCCCTCTTTCTCTCTCGTTCCTCTCTTTCTCTATCACTCCTCTCTTTCTCTCTCGTTCCTCTCTTTCTCTATCATTTCACTCTTTCTCTCTCGTTCCTCTCTTTCTCTCTCATTTCTCTCTTTCTCTATCACTCCGCTCTTTCTCTCTCGTTCCCCTCTTTCTCTCTCGTTCCCCTCTTTCTCTATCATTCCCCTCTTTCTCTCTCGTTCCTCTCTTTCTCTCTCGTTCCTCTCTTTCTCTCTCGTTCCTCTCTTTCTCTATCATTCCCCTCTATCTCTCTCGTTCCTCTCTTTCTCTCTCGTTCCTCTCTTTCTCTCTCGTTCCTCTCTTTCTCTCTCGTTCCTCTCTTTCTCTCTCGTTCCTCTCTTTCTCTATCATTCCCCTCTATCTCTCTCGTTCCTCTCTTTCTCTCTCATTCCTCTCTTTCTCTATCACTCCTCTCTTTCTCTCTCGTTCCTCTCTTTCTCTCTCGTTCCTCTCTTTCTCTATCACTCTCCTCTTTCTCTCTCGTTCCCCTCTTTCTCTCTCGTTCCCCTCTTTCTCCATCGTTCCCCACTTTCTCTCTCGGTCCCCTCTTTCTCTATCACTCCCCTCTTTCTCTCTCGTTCCCCACTTTCTCTCTCGATCCTCTCTTTCTCTCTCGTTCCCCACTTTCTCTCTCGTTCCTCTCTTTCTCTCTCGTTCCCCACTTTCTCTCTCGTTCCTCTCTTTCTCTCTCGTTCCCCACTTTCTCTCTCGTTCCCCTCTTTCTCTCTCGTTCCCCTCTTTCTCTATCATTCCCCTCTTTCTCTCTCGTTCCCCTCTTTCTCTCTCGTTCCCCTCTTTCTCTATCACTCCCCTCTTTCTCTCTCGTTCCCCTCTTTCTCTCTCGATCCTCTCTTTCTCTCTCGTTCCCCACTTTCTCTCTCGTTCCTCTCTTTCTCTATCACTCTCCTCTTTCTCTCTCGTTCCCCTCTTTCTCTCTCGTTCCCCTCTTTCTCTCTCGTTCCCCTCTTTCTCTCTCGTTCCCCTCTTTCCCTCTCGTTCCCCTCTTTCTCTATCACTCCCCTCTTTCTCTCTCGTTCCCCTCTTTCTCTCTCGTTCCCCACTTTCTCTCTCGTTCCCCTCTTTCTCTCACGTTCACCTCTTTCTCTCTCGTTCCCCTCTTTCTCTCTCGTTCCTCTCTTTCTCTCTCGTTCCTCTCTTTCCCTCTCGTTCCTCTCTTTCTCTATCACTCCCCTCTTTCTCTCTCGTTCCCCTCTTTCTCTCTCGTTCCCCTCTTTTCCTCTCGTTCCCCACTTTCTCTCTCGTTCCCCTCTTTCTCTCTCGTTCCCCTCTTTCTCTCTCGTTCCCCTCTTTCTCTATCATTCCCCACTTTCTCTCTTGTTCCCCTCTTTCTCTCTCGTTCCCCCTTCTCTCTGTTCCTCTCTTTCTCTCTCGTTCCTCTCTTTCTCGATCGTTCCCCTCTTTCTCTCTCATTCCCGTCTTTCTCTCTCGCTCCTCTCTTTCTCTCTCATTCCTCTCTTTCTCTATCGCTCCTCTCTTTCTCTCTCGTTCCCCTCTTTCTCTATCATTCCCCACTTTCTCTCTCGTTCCCCTCTTTCTCTGTCATTCCCCACTTTCTCGTTCCCCTCTTTCTCTCTCGTTCCCCTCTTTCTTGATCTCTGTTCTCTTTCTCTCTCGTTCCTCTCTTTCTCTCTCGTTCCTCTCTTTCTCTCTCGTTCCCCTCTTTCTGTCTCGTTCCCCTCTTTCTCTCTCGTTCCCCACTTTCTCTCTCGTTCCCCTCTTTCTTTCTCGTTCCTCTCTTTCTCTCTCGTTCCTCTCTTTCTCTCTCGTTCCTCTCTTTCTCTCTCGTTCCCCTCTTTCTGTCTCGTTCCCCACTTTCTCTCTCATTCCTCTCATTCTCTATCACTCCCCTCTTTCTCTCTCGTTCCCCTCTTTCTCTGTCATTCCCCACTTTCTTGTTCCTCTCTTTCTCTCTCGTTCCCCTCTTTCTCTCTCGTTCCCCTCTTTCTTGATCTCTGTTCTTTTTCTCTCTCGTTCCTCTCTTTCTCTCTCGTTCCTCTCTTTCTCTCTCGTTCCCCTCTTTCTGTCTCGTTCCCCACTTTCTCTCTCGTTCCTCTCTTTCTCTCTCGTTCCTCTCTTTATGTCTCGTTCCCCACTTTCTCTCTCGTTCCCCACTTTCTCTCTCGTTCCCCTCTTTCTCTCTCGTTCCTATCTTTCTCTCTCGTTCCCCTCTTTCTGTCTCGTTCCCCACTTTCTCTCTCATTCCTCTCATTCTCTATCACTCCCCTCTTTCTCTCTCGTTCCCCTCTTTCTCTCTCGTTCCCTCTTTCTCTCTCATTCCCCACTTTCTCTCTCATTCCTCCTCTACCCCTCTTTCTCTCTTGTTCCTCTCTTTATCTATCACTCCCCTCTTTCTCTCTCGTTCCTCTCTTTCTCTCTCATTCCTCTCTTTCTCTATCACTCCCCTCTTTCTCTCTCGTTCCTCTCTTTCTCTATCACTCCCCTCTTTCTCTCTCACTCCCCTCTTACTCTCTCGTTCCTCTCTTTCTCTCTCGTTCCTCTCTTTCTCGCTAGTTCCCCGCTTTCTCTATCACTCCCCTCTTTCTCTCTCGTTCCTCTCTTTCTCTCTCGTTCCTCTCTTTCTCTATCACTCCCCTCTTTCTCTCTCGTTCCTCTCTTTCTCTCTCGTTCCCCACTTTCTCTCTCGTTCCCCTCTTTCTCTCTCGTTCCTCTCTTTCTCTATCACTCCCCTCTTTCTCTCTCATTCCCCTCTTTCTCTCTCGTTCCTCTCTTTCTCTATCACTCCCCTCTTTCTCTCTCGTTCCTCTTTTTCTCTCTTGTTCCCCACTTTCTCTCTCGTTCCCCTCTTTCTCTCTCGTTCCTCTCTTTCTCTATCACTCTCCTCTTTCTCTCTCGTTCCCCTCTTTCTCTCTCGTTCCCCTCTTTCTCTCTCGTTCCCCTCTTTCTCTCTCGTTCCCCTCTTTCTCTCTCATTCCTCTCTTTCTCTCTCCATTCCTCTAATTCTCTATCACTCCCCTCTTTCTCTCTCGTTCCCCTCTTTCTCTTTCACTCCCCTCTTTCTCTCTCGTTCCTCTCTTTCTCTCTCGTTCCCCTCTTTCTCTATCACTCCCCTCTTTCTCTCTCGTTCCTATCTTTCTCGATTGTTCTTCTCTTTCTCTCTCGTTCCCCTCTTTCTCTCTCGTTCCTCTCTTTCTCTCTCGTTCCCCACTTTCTCTCTCGTTCCCCTCTTTCTCTCTCGTTCCTCTCTTTCTCTATCTCTCCTCTCTTTCTCTCTCGTTCCCCTCTTTCTCTCTCGCTCCTCTCTTTCTCTCTCGTTCCTCTCTTTCTCTATCACTCTCCTCTCTCTCTCGTTCCTCTCTTTCTCTATCACTCCCCTCTTTCTCTCTCGTTACCCTCTTTCTCTCTCGTTCCTCTCTTTCTCGATTGTTCTTCTCTTTCTCTCTCGTTCCTCTCTTTCTCTCTCGTTCCTCTCTTTCTCTCTCGTTCCCCACTTTCTCTCTCGTTCCCCACTTTCTCTCTCGTTCTCCTCTTTCTCTCTCGTTCCTCTCTTTCTCTCTCGTTCCCCTCTTTCTCTCTCGTTCCTCTCTTTCTCTCTCGTTCCCCTCTTTCTCTCTCGTTCCCCTCTTTCTCTCTCGTTCCCCTCTTTCTCTATCATTCTCCACTTTCTCTCTCGTTCCCCTCTTTCTCTCTCGATCCTCTCTTTCTCTATCACTCCCCTCTTTCTCTCTCGTTCCCCTCTTTCTCTCTCGTTCCCCTCTTTCTCTATCACTCCCCTCTTTCTCTCTCGTTCCCCTCTTTCTCTCTCGATCCTCTCTTTCTCTCTCGTTCCTCTCTTTCTCTCTCGTTCCCCACTTTCTCTCTCGTTCACCTCTTTCTCTCTCGTTCCCCTCTTTCTCTCTCGTTCCCCTCTTTCTCTCTCGTTCCTCTCTTTCTCTCTCGTTCCTCTCTTTCTCTATCACTCCCCTCTTTCTCTCTCGTTCCCCTCTTTCTCTCTCATTCCTCTCTTTCTCTATCACTCTCCTCTTTCTCTCTCGTTCCCCTCTTTCTCTCTCGTTCCCCTCTTTCTCCCTCATTCCCCACTTTCTTTCTCGTTCCCCTCTTTCTCTCACGTTCACCTCTTTCTCTCTCGTTCCTCTCTTTCTCTCTCGTTCCCCTCTTTCTCTCTCGTTCCCCTCTTTCTCTCTCGTTCCTCTATTTCTCTATCACTCCCCTCTTTCTCTCTCGTTCCCCTCTTTCTCTCTCATTCCTCTCTTTCTCTCTCGCTCCCCTCTTTCTCTCTCGTTCCTCTCTTTCTCTCCCGTTCCCCTCTTTCTCTATCATTCCTCTCTTTCTCTCGTTCCCCTCATTCTCTCTCGTTCCCCTCTTTCTCTCTCGTTCTTCTCTTTCTCTCTCGTTCCTCTCTTTCTCTATCACTCCCCTCTTTCTCTCTCGTTCCCCTCTTTCTCTCTCATTCCTCTCTTTCTCTATCGCTCCCCTCTTTCTCTCTCGTTCCTCTCTTTCTCTCTCGTTCCCCTCTTTCTCTCTCGTTCTTCTCTTTCTCTCTTGTTCCTCTCTTTCTCTCTCGTTCCCCTCTTTCTCTCTCGTTCCTCTCTTTCTCTCTCGTTCCCCTCTTTCTCTCTCGTTCCCCTCTTTCTCTCTCGTTCCCCTATTTCTCTATCATTCCCCACTTTCACTCTCGTTCCTCTCTTTCTCTCTCGTTCCTCTCTTTCTCCCTCATTCCCCACTTTCTCTCTCGTTCCCCTCTCTCTCACGTTCACCTCTTTCTCTCTCGTTCCCCACTTTCTCTTTCGTTCCCCTCTTTCTCTCTCGTTCCTCTCTTTCCCTCTCGTTCCTCTCTTTCTCTATCACTCCCCTCTTTCTCTCTCGTTCCTCTCTTTCTCTATCACTCCCCTCTTTCTCTCTCGTTCCCCTCTCTCTCTCGTTCCCCTCTTTCTCTCTCGTTCCCCTCTTTCTCTCTCGTTCCCCACTTTCTCTCTCGTTCCCCTCTTTCTCTCTTGTTCCCCTCTTTCTCTATCATTCCCCACTTTCTCTCTTGTTCCCCTCTTTCTCTCTCGTTCCACCTTCTCTCTCGTTCCTCTCTTTCTCTCTCATTCCTCTCTTTCTCGATCGTTCCCCTCTTTCTCTCTCATTCCCGTCTTTCTCTCTCGCTCCTCTCTTTCTCTCTCATTCCTCTATTTCTCTATCGCTCCTCTCTTTCTCTCTCGTTCCCCTCTTTCTCTATCATTCCCCACTTTCTCTCTCGTTCCCCTCTTCCTCTGTCATTCCCCACTTTCTCGTTCCTCTCTTTCTCTCTCGTTCCCCTCTTTCTCTCTCGTTCCCCTCTTTCTTGATCTCTGTTCTCTTTCTCTCTCGTTCCTCTCTTTCTCTCTCGTTCCTCTCTTTCTCTCTCGTTCCTCTCTTTCTCTCTCGTTCCTCTCTTTCTCTCTCGTTCCCCACTTTCTCTCTCGTTCCCCACTTTCTCTCTCATTCCTCTCATTCTCTATCACTCCCCTCTTTCTCTCTCGTTCCCTCTTTCTCTCTCATTCCCCACTTTCTCTCTCATTCCTCTCTTTATCTATCACTCCCCTCTTTCTCTCTCACTCCCCTCTTTCTCTCTCATTCCCCTCTTTCTCTCTCGTTCCTCTCTTTCTCTCTCGTTCCCCACTTTCTCTCTCGTTCCCCTCTTTCTCTCTCGTTCCTCTCTTTCTCTCTCGTTCCTCTCTTTCTCTATCACTCCCCTCTTTCTCTCTCGTTCCTCTCTTTCTCTCTCGTTCCCCTCTTTCTCTATCACTCCCCTCTTTCTCTCTCGTTCCTCTCTTTCTCGATTGTTCTTCTCTTTCTCTCTCGTTCCTCTCTTTCTCTCTCGTTCCTCTCTTTCTCTCTCGTTCCCCACTTTCTCTCTCGTTCCCCTCTTTCTCTCTCGTTCCCATCTTTCTCTCTCGTTCCCCTCTTTCTCTCTCATTCCTCTCTTTCTCTCTCCATTCCTCTAATTCTCTATCACTCCCCTCTTTCTCTATCACTCCCCTCTTTCTCTCTCGTTCCCCTCTTTCTCTTTCACTCCCCTCTTTCTCTCTCGTTCCTCTCTTTCTCTCTCGTTCCCCTCTTTCTCTATCACTCCCCTCTTTCTCTCTCGTTCCTCTCTTTCTCGATTGTTCTTCTCTTTCTCTCTCGTTCCTCCCTTTCTCTCTCGTTCCTCTCTTTCTCTCTCGTTCCCCACTTTCTCTCTCGTTCCCCTCTTTCTCTCTCGTTCCTCTCTTTCTCTATCACTCTCCTCTCTCTCTCGTTCCTCTCTTTCTCTATCACTCCCCTCTTTCTCTCTCGTTACCCTCTTTCTCTCTCGTTCCTCTCTTTCTCTCTCGTTCAGCTCTTTCTCTCTCGTTCCCCACTTTCTCTCTCGTTCTCCTCTTTCTCTCTCGTTCCTCTCTTTCTCTATCACACTCCTCTTTCTCTCTCGTTCCTGTCTTTCTCTCTCATTCCCCACTTTCTCTCTCGTTCTCCTCTTTCTCTCTTGTTCCTCTCTTTCTCTATCACTCTCCTCTTTCTCTCTCGTTCCTCTTTTTCTCTATCACTCTCCTCTTTCTCTCTCGTTCCTCTCTTTCTCTATCACTCCCCTCTTTCTCTCTCGTTCCCCTCTTTCTCTCTCGTTCCCCTCTTTCTCTCTCGTTCCTCTCTTTCTCTATCACTCCCCTCTTTCTCTCTCGTTCCTCTTTTTCTCTCTCGTTCCCCACTTTCTCTCTCGTTCCCCTCTTTCTCTCTCGTTCCTCTCTTTCTCTATCACTCTCCTCTTTCTCTCTCGTTCCTCTCTTTCTCTCTCGTTCCCCACTTTCTCTCTCGTTCTCCTCTTTCTCTCTCGTTCCTCTCTTTCTCTCTCATTCCCCACTTTCTCTCTCGTTCTCCTCTTTCTCTCTAGTTCCTCTCTTTCTCTATCACTCTCCTCTTTCTCTCTCGTTCCTCTCTTTCTCTATCACTCTCCTCTTTCTCTCTCGTTCCTCTCTTTCTCTATCACTCCCCTCTTTCTCTCTCGTTCCCATCTTTCTCTCTCGTTCCCCTCTTTCTCTCTCGTTCCCCTCTTTCTCTATCACTCCCCTCTTTCTCTCTCGTTCCTCTCTTTCTCGATTGTTCTTCTCTTTCTCTCTCGTTCCTCTCTTTCTCTCTCGTTCCCCTCTTTCTCTCTCGTTCCCCTCTTTCTCTATCACTCCCCTCTTTCTCTCTCGTTCCTCTCTTTCTCGATTGTTCTTCTCTTTCTCTCTCGTTCCTCTCTTTCTCTCTCGTTCCTCTCTTTCTCTCTCGTTCCCCACTTTCTCTCTCGTTCCCCTCTTTCTCTCTCGTTCCTCTCTTTCTCTATCACTCCTCTCTTTCTCTATCACTCCTCTCTTTCTCTCTCGTTCCCCTCTTTCTCTCTCGCTCCTCTCTTTCTCTCTCGTTCCCCTCTCTCTATCACTCCCCTCTTTCTCTCTCGTTCCCCACTTTCTCTCTCGTTCCCCTCTTTCTCTCTCGTTCCCCACTTTCTCTCTCGTTCCCCTCTTTCTCTCTCGTTCCCCTCTTTCTCTATCACTCCCCTCTTTCTCTCTCGTTCCTCTCTTTCTCTATCGTTCCCCTCTTTCTCTATCACTCCCCTCTTTCTCTCTCGTTCCTCTCTTTCTCTATCGTTCCCCTCTTTCTCTATCACTCCCCTCTTTCTCTCTCGTTCCTCTCTTTCTCGATTGTTCTTCTCTTTCTCTCTCGTTCCCATCTTTCTCTCTCGTTCCCCTCTTTCTCTCTCGTTCCCCTCTTTCTCTCTCGTTCCCCTCTTTCTCTATCACTCCCCTCTTTCTCTCTCGTTCCTCTCTTTCTCGATTGTTCTTCTCTTTCTCTCTCGTTCCTCTCTTTCTCTCTCGTTCCCCTCTTTCTCTCTCGTTCCCCTCTTTCTCTATCACTCCCCTCTTTCTCTCTCGTTCCTCTCTTTCTCTCTCGTTCCTCTCTTTCTCTCTCGTTCCTCTCTTTCTCGATTGTTCTTCTCTTTCTCTCTCGTTCCTCTCTTTCTCTCTCGTTCCCCTCTTTCTCTCTCGTTCCCCTCTTTCTCTATCACTCCCCTCTTTCTCTCTCGTTCCTCTCTTTCTCTCTCGTTCCTCTCTTTCTCTCTCGTTCCTCTCTTTCTGTCTCGTTCCTCTCTTTCTCTCTCGTTCCCCTCTTTCTCTCTCGTTCCTCTCTTTCTCTATCACTCCTCTCTTTCTCTATCACTCCTCTCTTTCTCTCTCGTTCCCCTCTTTCTCTCTCGCTCCTCTCTTTCTCTCTCGTTCCCCTCTTTCTCTATCACTCCCCTCTTTCTCTCTCGTTCCCCACTTTCTCTCTCGTTCCCCTCTTTCTCTCTCGTTCCCCACTTTCTCTCTCGTTCCCCTCTTTCTCTCTCGTTCCCCTCTTTCTCTATCACTCCCCTCTTTCTCTCTCGTTCCTCTCTTTCTCTATCGTTCCCCTCTTTCTCTATCACTCCCCTCTTTCTCTCTCGTTCCTCTCTTTCTCGATTGTTCTTCTCTTTCTCTCTCGTTCCTCTCTTTCTCTCTCGTTCCTCTCTTTCTCTCTCGTTCCTCTCTTTCTCTCTCGTTCCCCACTTTCTCTCTCGTTCCCCTCTTTCTCTCTTGTTCCTCTCTTTCTCTATCACTCTCCTCTTTCTCTCTCGTTCCCCTCTTTCTCTCTCGTTCCCCTCTGTCTCTCTCGTTCCCCTCTTTCTCTCTTGTTCCTCTCGTTCCTCTCTTTCTCTCTCGTTCCCCTCTTTCTCTCTCGTTCCCCTCTTTCTCTCTCGTTCCCCTCTGTCTCTCTCGTTCCCCTCTTTCTCTCTCGTTCCCCTCTTTCTCTCTCGTTCCTCTCTTTCTCTCTCGTTCCCCTCTTTCTCTCTCGTTCCCCTCTTTCTCTCTCGTTCCCCTCTTTCTCTCTTATTGAATCAGGTGAATCAGTCCCATGCTGTGCTATTGACAGTGCTATGGCAGGTGAATCAGCCCCATGCTGTGCTATTGACAGTGCTATGGCAGGTAAATCAGTCCCATGCTGTGCTATTGACAGTGCTATGGCAGGTGAATCAGTCCCATGCTGTGCTATTGACAGTGCTATAGCAGGTGAATCAGTCCCATGCTGTGCTATTGACAGTGCTATAGCAGGTGAATCAGTCCCATGCTGTGCTATTGACAGTGCTATAGCAGGTGAATCAGCCCCATGCTGTGCTATTGACAGTGCTATGGCAGGTGAATCAGTCCCATACTGTGCTATTGACAGTGCTATGGCAGGTGAATCAGCCCCATGCTGTGCTATTGACAGTGCTATGGCAGGTGAATCAGTCCCATGCTGTGCTATTGACAGTGCTTTGGCAGGTGAATCAGTCCCATGCTGTGCTATTGACAGTGCTATGGCAGGTGAATCAGTCCCATGCTGTGCTATTGACAGTGCTATGGCAGGTGAATCAGTCCCATGCTGTGCTATTGACAGTGCTATAGCAGGTGAATCAGTCCCATGCTGTGCTATTGACAGTGATATGGCAGGTGAATCAGCCCCATGCTGTGCTAGCAGGGAAGCAGTGTGGCTCTAGCGGAGCTGAGGAGGGACTGGGAGGGAAGCAGTGTGGCTCTAGCGGAGCTGAGGAGGGACTGGGAGGGAAGCAGTGTGGCTCTAGCGGAGCTGAAGAGGGACTGGGAGGGAAGCAGCGTGGCTCTAGCGGAGCTGAGGAGGGACTGGGAGGGAAGCAGTGTGGCTCTAGCGGAGCTGAGGAGGGACTGGGAGGGAAGCAGTGTGGCTCTAGCGGAGCTGAGGAGGGACTGGGAGGGAGGCGGTGTGGCTCTAGCGGAGCTGAGGAGGGACTGGGAGGGAAGCAGTGTGGCTCTAGCGGAGCTGAGGAGGGACTGGGAGGGAAGCGCATCTGATTGAAAATGAAGCGAGACGGGGCTGGCAGTCTCTCCCCTGTTATTAACACGGCTCGCAAATTGAATTTCATGCTGGCTGACCGCAGTGCTCCTCTCTGCCTCTTAGTAACACCAGAGACAAGCGCCCATCTGCCTTGGCTTCACAGACACTTAACCACAGAGATTATGAGAGAGGAGGGGAGGGGAAAGAGAGAGAGGAGAAGGGAGAGAGTGGAGGGGAGGGAGAGGGAGAGGAGAAGAGAGGAGTGGAGGGGAGAGAGGGGAGGGGAGGGAGAGAGAGAGGAGAGGAGAGGAGAAGAGAGGAGGGGAGGGGAGAGAGAGGGAGAGGGGAGGGGAGGGAAAGAGAGGGGAGGGGAGGGAGAGAGGGGAGGGGAGGGAGAGAGAGGGGAGGGGAGGGAGAGAGAGGGGAGGGGAAGGGAGGAGGGGAGAGAGAGAGAGAGGGGAGGGGAGTGAGAGGGGAGGGGAGGTTCCTACTCTCCAGGAGTGACTCAGACTGGAAGGAAGGATCAGAGAAAGAATGCAAGGTGTTTTTTAAATTCTTAATTAATGTAACGATGTGCAGTTTTGTAACGGTGATGAGCCAGGCTCAGTCAGGTGACAAGTTGCACAAGGAGTTGTCTAGGCCACTGAACTTACTCAGCATCATGAACCGGTAAGGAAGTTTACAAACGAGAGGAGGCCATTCAGCCCATCTTGCTCGTTTGGTTGTTAGTAGCTTATTGATCACAGAATCTCATCAAGCAGCTTCTTGAAGGATCCCAGGGTGTCAGCTTCAACAACATTACTGGGGAGTTGGTTCCAGACCCTAACAATTCTCTGTGTAAAAAAGTGCCTCCTATTTTCTGTTCTGAATGCCCCTTTATCTAATCTCCATTTGTGACCCCTGGTCCTTTTTTCTTTTTTCAAGTCAAAGAAGTCCCCCGGGTCGACATTGTCTATACCTTTTAGGATTTTGAATGCTTGAATCAGATCACAGTGTAGTCTTCTTTGTTGAAGACTGAATAGATTCAATTCTTTTAGCCTGTCTGCATACGACATGCCTTTTAAACCTCCAATAAGCTCATTTGTAAAAGTTAGTAAAGAATGGCGCTATATAATCTAAGGAAGCTGAATGTGAACTCCTAGCTGGAGCAACGAGAGAGGGAGAGAGGGGGCGGGGCAGAGAAGGAGGCGGAGACGCTGCTAGGCAACCGGCTCCTGAACATTCCACTCCGCTGAGCAGAGACCGTTAGGATTTAAAAATGCCAAAGTTCCGAGCGCCGTTAGTATGGGCTGCCAGAAATGAGGAGAAAATAAATACAGCTTTTTATAAATGTGTGCATTCAGATATCATTTAGAAATCTAGTTACAACATTTAACAGTTAGCTAAATATTTAAATAAACCTTAAATCTCTTAGCTAGAGTTAACATTTAGTTAAATATTTAACTGGCTGCTAAATCTGAATATTTAACAATTAGCATAACATAATTGTACCTGTGTGTGTGTGTCTCAGTGTGTGTGTCTCAGTGTGTGTGTGTCTCAGTGTGTGTGTCTCAGTGTGTGTGTGGGTCTCAGTGTGTGTTTGTCTCAGTGTGTCTGTCTCAGTGTGTGTGTGTCTCAGTGTGTGTGTCTCAGTGTGTGTGTCACAGTGTGTGTGTCTCAGTGTGTGTGTGTGTCTCAGAGTGTGTGTGTGTGTCTCAGTGTGTGTGTGTGTGTATGTCTCAGTGTGTGTGTGTGTGTCTCAGTGTGTGTGTCTCAGTGTGTGTGTGTGTCTCAGTGTGTCTGTCTCAGTGTGTGTGTGTGTCTCAGTTTGTGTCTCAGTGTGTGTGCGTGTGTGTCTCAGTGTGTGTCTCAGTGTGTGTGTCTCAGTGTGTGTCTCAGTGTGTGTGTGTGTCTCAGTGTGTGTCAGTGTGTGTGTGTGTCTCAGTGTGTGTCTCAGTGTGTGTGTGTGTGTCTCAGTGTGTGTCTCAGTGTGTGAGTGTGTCTCAGTGTGTGTCTCAGTGTGTGAGTGTGTCTCAGTGTGTGTCTCAGTGTGTGTCTCAGTGTGTGTGTGTGTGTCTCAGTGTGTGTCTCAGTGTGTGAGTGTGTCTCAGTGTGTGTCTCAGTGTGTGAGTGTGTCTCAGTGTGTGTCTCAGTGTGTGAGTGTGTCTCAGTGTGTGTCTCAGTGTGTGAGTGTGTCTCAGTGTGTATCAGTGTGTGTGTTTGTTTTTTTTCAATTTTATTTTATTTTTGCTTTTACATATTTACAATGTGGCAAACAATGATACAAGATATATGACTGCGGAGCGCAGTGCGGTATACTGTAATGATGCTGCAGTCAGTCTGCCCGGACTGCACCTGAACCATCTTAAAAACACGAAGCCTCCAATAAGCTCATTTGTAAAAGTTAGTAAAGAATGGCGCTATATAATCTAAGGAAGCTGAATGTGAACTCCTAGCTGGAGCAACGAGAGAGGGAGAGAGGGGGCGGGGCAGAGAAGGAGGCGGAGACGCTGCTAGGCAACCGGCTCCTGAACATTCCACTCCGCTGAGCAGAGACCGTTAGGATTTAAAAATGCCAAAGTTCCGAGCGCCGTTAGTATGGGCTGCCAGAAATGAGGAGAAAATAAATACAGCTTTTTATAAATGTGTGCATTCAGATATCATTTAGAAATCTAGTTACAACATTTAACAGTTAGCTAAATATTTAAATACATCTTAAATCTCTTAGCTAGATTTAACATTTAGTTAAATATTTAAATGGCTGCTAAATCTGGAGTTTGTATGCAAATGAGCTCCGCCCGCTTTGAGATTTCACGCGATTTGATTGGCTCTTGTAATGTTGAAATATGCATATCTACCAATTAGCAACACATATGTGTGTGTGTGTGTGTCAGTACCTGTGTGTGTGTGTGTGTGTGTCAGTACCTGTGTGTGTGTGTGTGTTTGTGTCAGTACCTGTGTGTGTGTGTGTGTGTCAGTACCTGTGTGTGTGTGTGTGTGTGCGTGCGCATGCGTGCGTCAGTACTTGTGTGTCTCTGGGAGATATATTTTTTGTCTCAAGTCCCCTCCCGCGCTCCGTTCATAACTGATGGAAAACTAAAACAACACCTCAGAACTATTCATGACGAGGGACATGTTAATAAAAACATAAACCATGGCGATTGTGTTGATAAAGATATCGCAGGAATAAGTCCAGGCAGCAGAACGCCAGGGAAAGCGACGCGTTGTGTTTTAAACCTGTCAGCGAGCCCGGCTCTGAAGAACAACAAAACACAAAACAAGAGACGCACATCGAGGGCCTGTCAAATTTGAAAATTTATTTATTACATTTCTCTTCATAGAATCCTCTGTAAGGTTAACATACAACCAGTCATATACAGAACAACGGATTTTGATAATTTACTCTAGTTATTGATAAAAAAAAAATAAAAAAAATTAGTAACATTTGTAAAACTTCCATCCTTTCCACAAGTCTCAAAACACCTGAACCGTGCCGTCTGAAGATATCCCTGTGTCTCTATCAGATGAATCTATAACAGCACAGCAGCTCAAATTAAAATGTGCATCGCTGCCCGAACCCAGAGACTGTCTATCACATGTCTGCAAACCTCAAGCCTAGAGGCCGTCCCAAACTGCACAGAACCGCGGAAATCTGAAGAGAATCTGTAATCTGCAGAGGGAGCATCTTACCTGTTTAGTATTTGAATGATAAAAATGGAAATCAAGTAAACATGCTATCAAACTCTTTACAGGCGAAGCACTTCCAATGTAACATATCAGGCCTTTTTGTCAGTAAAATCTTTATACGCTGTCAAACAAAAACAAGACTTCTCATTGGGTCACGTTTTCAAACCCTCAACTCCAGCCTTTATGAACTCCTACTTCTTAAAAGGAGACACAACGTCTGTCGATTTCACAAAACTAGAAGCGAGCAGCTGAGTTCATGTATTCCAGGTCACTTTAGCGGTCCGTTTGTGATAATTCCGATGACGATGTCGCTGAGGAAGATGGCGGCTCCCTGGAGGAGTGCGAATTCCCAGGAATTCACTCCTCCACAGATTCGGACCGTCTCTACTCCAGACCGACTGGTTAATTGCAATCCCAAAACACCACTTCCGAGAGACTTCCTTAAAAACAAAGTGCTTGATTTCTTTCCCATCAACTGATTTCCTCGTCAATTTCAAAGATCGCAGGTTAACCAGGAACTTAATACTGTATCACATTCTGAATATGAATATAGCTGAGTTATTAATTGTAGGTAATACTTAGAATACCAGATACACATTTACCATTAAAAAGCAATCCACGTGATTTCTTTACCAGTCGTTCATTATTTTGTGTATCAGCCTCCACACAAAGCCGAGCGCAGTGCGGTATACTGTAATGATGCTGCAGTCAGTCTGCCCGGACTGCACCTGAACCATCTTAAAAACACGAAGCCTCCAATAAGCTCATTTGTAAAAGTTAGTAAAGAATGGCGCTATATAATCTAAGGAAGCTGAATGTGAACTCCTAGCTGGAGCAGCGAGAGAGGGAGAGAGGGGGCGGGGCAGAGAAGGAGGCGGAGACGCTGCTAGGCAACCGGCTCCTGAACATTCCACTCCGCTGAGCAGAGACCGTTAGGATTTAAAAATGCCAAAGTTCCGAGCGGCGTTAGTATGGGCTGCCAGAAATGAGGAGAAAATAAATACAGCTTTTTATAAATGTGTGCATTCAGATATCATTTAGAAATCTAGTTACAAGATTTAATAGTTAGCTAAATATTTAAATAAATCTTAAATCTCTTAGCTAGATTTAACATTTAGTTCAATATTTAACTGGCAGCAAACTCTGGAGTTTGTATGGAAATGAGCGTTTCACGCGATTTGATTGGCTCTTGTAATGTTGGAATTTGCATGTTTATCAATTAACATGAAATAAGTGCATAGCATAAGTGTGTGTGTGTGTGTGTGTGTGTGTGTGTGTGTGTGTGTGTGTCAGTACCTGCAGGGAAA
The DNA here is from genome assembly GCF_902713425.1 of Acipenser ruthenus. NCBI lineage: Eukaryota > Metazoa > Chordata > Actinopteri > Acipenseriformes > Acipenseridae > Acipenser > Acipenser ruthenus. Next base: position 8,115,182 of record NC_081238.1, on the reverse strand, counting down.
TCTGTGTTGTGTGAAAGGTGAATTTTTCCATTCTTAGATAATATTGCTATTATCAATCGATACAAAACGTATAGCATTTAATATTTAGAGGAAAAAGCATGCATTTGATCTCCCAAATAAAAATAGATACCCTTTAATTCCAGTCTAAAGTCAGCTTACTAAAGATTCATTATATGTGTGTGTGTCAGTACCTGTGTGTGTGTGTGTGCAGGTCAGTATTTGTGTGTGTGTGTGTCAGTACCTGTGTGTGTGTGCGAGTGTGTGTGTGTGTGCGTGTCAGTGCGTGTGTGTGTCAGTACCTGTGTTTGTGTGTGTGTGTGTGTGTGTGCGTGTGTTTGCGGGTCAGTAACTGTGTGTATGTGTGTGTCAGTGTGTGTCTTAGTGTTTGTGTGTGTCTCTCATTGTGTGTGTCTCAGTGTGTGTCTGTGTGTAGGAGTGTCTCAGTGTGTGTGTCTCAGTGTGTGTGTGTCACAGTGTGTGTGTCTCAGTGTGTGTGTGTCTCAGTGTGTGTGTCTCAGTGTGTGTGTGTCACAGTGTGTGTGTCTCAGTGTGTGTGTGTCTCAGTGTGTGTGTCTCAGTGTGTGTGTCACAGTGTGTGTGTCTCAGTGTGTGTGTGTGTCTCAGTGTGTGTGTTTGTTGTAGCACTAGCTACATGAATGCAGCATAAGTAATTTGCTGCCTGCTGCTCTTAATTGAGTATTAAATTTTCACACAGAAATGCAGCTACTGTGCCATCTCTGAAACGTTTTAATGAGTCTGTAAAATACCCTTTCACACAGCATGAAATCACACAATCCATGCGGGTGTAATAACGTCATCACCCTTTCACACAGCATGAAATCACACAATCCATGCGGGTGTAATAACGTCATCACCCTTTCACACAGCATGAAATCACACAATCCATGCGGGTGTAATAACATCATCACCCTTTCACACAGCATGAAATCACACAATCCATGCGGGTGTAATAACGTCATCACCCTTTCACACAGCATGAAATCACACAATCCATGCGGGTGTAATAACGTCATCACCCTTTCACACAGCATGAAATCACACAATCCATGCGGGTGTAATAACATCATCACCCTTTCACACAGCATGAAATCACACAATCCATGCGGGTGTAATAACGTCATCACCCTTTCACACAGCATGAAATCACACAATCCATGCGGGTGTAATAACGTCATCACCCTTTCACACAGCATGAAATCACACAATCCATGCGGGTGTAATAACATCATCACCCTTTCACACAGCATGAAATCACACAATCCATGCGGGTGTAATAACGTCATCACCCTTTCACACAGCATGAAATCACACAATCCATGCGGGTGTAATAACGTCATCACCCTTTCACACAGCATGAAATCACACAATCCATGCGGGTGTAATAACATCATCACCCTTTCACACAGCATGAAATCACACAATCCATGCGGGTGTAATAACATCATCACCCTTTCACACAGCATGAAATCACACAATCCATGCGGGTGTAATAACGTCATCACCCTTTCACACAGCATGAAATCACACAATCCATGCGGGTGTAATAACGTCATCACCCTTTCACACAGCATGAAATCACACAATCCATGCGGGTGTAATAACGTCATCACCCTTTCACACAGCATGAAATCACACAATCCATGCGGGTGTAATAACATCATCACCCTTTCACACAGCCAAAGAGATCGCAGGAGTACAACCTTCAAACCTGTCAATCAACAGACTGTTCACTGACAAGACCGAACACGCGCAGGCAGCGCTTAATGTGTAAAGAAAGAGGAGCCGGGACGCAAGCAATGACAATAATACCGACCCTAAGAAGAGCATATTCAAAATCAGAACACGTTTAAGAACATAAGAAAGTTTCCAAACGAGAGGAGGCCCCATTCAGCCCCTCTTGCTCGTTTGGTTGTTAGTAGCTTATTGATCCCAGAATCTCATCAAGCAGCTTCTTGAAGGATCCCAGGCTGTCAGCTTCAACAACATTACTGGGGAGTTGGTTCCAGACCCTCACAATTCTCTGTGTAAAAAAGTGTCTCCTATTTTCTGTTCTGAATGCCCCTTTATCTAATCTCCATTTGTGACCCCTGGTCCTTGTTTCTTTTTTCAGGTTGAAAAAGTCACCTGGGTCGACATTGTCAATACCTTTTAGGATTTTGAATGCTTGAATCAGATCGCTGCGTAGTCTTCTTAGTTCAAGACTGAAGAGATTCAATTCTTTTAGCCTGTCTGCATACGACATGCCTTTTAAACCCGGGATAATTCTGGTTGCTCTTCTTTGCACTCTTTCTTGAGCAGAAATATCCTTTTTGTAACGAGGTGACCAGAACTGAACACAATATTCTAGATGAGGTCTTACTAATGCATTGTAAAGTTTTAACATGACTTCCCTTGATTTAAATTCAACACTTCTCACAATATATCCGAGCATCTTGTTGGCTTTTTTTCTAGCTTCCCCACATTGTCTAGATGAAGACATTTCTGAGTCAACATAAACTCCTACGTCTTTTTCATAGATTCCTTCTTCAATTTCAGTATCTCCCATATGATATTTATAATGCACATTTTTATTGCCTGCATGCAATACTTTACACTTTTCTCTATTAAATTTCATTTGCCATGTGTCTGCCCAATTCTGAATGCTGTCTAGATCATTTTGAATGACCTTTTCTGCTGCAACAGTGTTTGCCACTCCTCCTATTTTTGTGTCGTCTGCAAATTTAACGAGTTTGCTTACTATACCAGAATCTAAATCATTAATGGAGATTAGGAATAGCAGAGGACCTAATACTGATCACTGTGGTACACCACTGGTTACCTCGCTCCATTTTGAGGTTTCTCCTCTAATCAGTACTTTCTGTTTTCTACATGTTAACCACTCCCTAATCCATGTGCATGCATTTCCTTGAATCCCTACTGCGTTCAGTTTGAGAATTAATCTTTTATGCGGGACTTTGTCAAAAGCTTTCTGGAAATCTAAATAAACCATGTTGTATGCTTTGCAATTATCCATTTTCAATGTTGCATCCTCAAAAAAGTCAAGCAAGTTAGTTAGACACGATCTCCCTTTCCTAAAACCATGCTGGCTGTCTCCCAGGATATTGTTACCATATAGGTAATTTTCCATTTTGGATCTTATTATAGTTTCCATAAGTTTACATATAATAGAAGTCAGGCTTATTGGTCTGTAGTTACCTGGTTCGGTTTTGTCTCCCTTTTTGTGGATCGGTATTACGTTTGCTATTTTCCAGTCTGTCGGTACAACCCCTGTGTCAAGAGACTGTTGCATGATCTTGGTTAGCGGTTTGTAAATAACTTCTTTCATTTCTTTGAGTACTATTGGGAGGATCTCATCCGGCCCAGGGGATTTGTTTATTTTAAGAGCTCCTAGTCCCTTTAACACTTCTGCCTCTGTTACGCTAAAGTTATTTAAAACTGGATAGGAACAGGTCGACATGTGGGGCATGTTGTCCGTGTCCTCCTTTGTAAAAACCTGTGAAAAGTAATCATTTAATATATTTGCTATTTTTTTTTCTTCATCTATGATTTTGCCATTTGTGTCTCTTAGACATTTAACCTCCTCTTTGAATGTTTTCTTGTTGTTATAATATTGGAAAAACGTTTTGGAATTGGTATTAGCCCCCTTAGCAATGTTCATTTCTGTCTCTCTCTTGGCCTTTCTAACTTCCTTTTTGACTTGTGTTTGCAGTTCCAAACAGGAGGAGTGGCAAACACTGTTGCAGCAGCAAAGGTCATTCAAAATGATCTCGACAGCATTCAGAACTGGGCAGACACATGGCAAATGACATTTAATAGAGGAAAGTGGAAGGTACTGCACGCAGGCAATACATTTCTCCCCCCTTCCTTTCTATATTGGTTAATTGTGGTTAATTCTAGATTTTTATTTAACATCACTGAGTCCCTTGTCCCTCTGGATTGAAACCACAATGTAGAAACATCTAGAGAATGGATGGGAATGGTCAATAAACATCACTGCTGTTTCTCTTAAAGCGTGTTTATTTATTTCTAATACTGGACCCTGTCTTAATACTGTATCACATTCTGAGTATGAATATAGCTGAATTATTAATTGTAGGTAATACTTAGAATACCAGATACACATTTACCATTACAAAGCAATCCATGTGATTTCTTTACCAGTCGTTCATTATTTTGTGTATCAGCCTCCACACAAAGCCGAGCGCAGTGCGGTATACTGTAATGATGCTGCAGTCAGTCTGCCCGGACTGCACCTGAACCATCTTAAAAACACGAAGCCTCCAATAAGCTCATTTGTAAAAGTTAGTAAAGAATGGCGCTATATAATCTAAGGAAGCTGAATGTGAACTGGCAGCTAAAGTGCATAGCATAAGTGTACGTGTGTGTGTGTGTGTCACTATCAGTACGTGTGTGTGTGTGCGCGCGTGTGACAGTACCTGTGTCTGTCACTATCTGTGTGTGTCTTCAAAATGATCGAGAGCATTCAGAAAAAATGACAGAGAAAGAGGGGAGTGAGAGAGAAAGAGAGGAACGAGAGAGAAAGAGTGGAGTGATGAAGAGAGAGGAACGAGAGAGAAAGAGAGGAACGAGAGAGAAAGAGGGGAACAAGAAAGAGAGGAACGAGAGAGACAGAGGGGAGTTAGAGAGAAAGAGAGGAACGAGAGACAAAGAGAGGAGCAAGAGAGAAAGGGGAACGAGAGAGACAGAGGGGAGTGAGCGAGAAAGAAGGGAGTGAGAGAGAAAGAGAGGAATAAGAGAGAAAGAGGGGAGTGATAGAGAAAGAGAGGAACGAGAGAGAAAGAGGGGAACGGTAGAGAAAGAGGGGAACGAGAGAGAAAGAGGGGAACGAGAGACAAAGAGAGGAGCAAGAGAGAAAGAGGGGAGTGATAGACAAAGAGAGGAACGATAGAGAAAGAGGGGAACGAGTGACAAAGAGAGGAACAAGAGAGAAAGAGGGGAACAAGAGAGAAAGAGGGGAACGAGAGACAAAGAGAGGAGCAAGAGAGAAAGAGGGGAGTGATAGAGAAAGAGAGGAACGAGAGAGAAAGAGAGGAACGAGAGAGAAAGAGGGGAGTGAGAGAGAAAGAAGGGAGTGAGAGAGAAAGAGAGGAACGAGAGAGAAAGCGGAGAACGAGAGAGAAAGAGGGGAGTGATAGAGAAAGAGGAACGAGAGTGAAAGAGGGGAGTGATAGAGAAAGAGGGGAACGAGAGAGAAAGAGGGGAATGATAGAGAAAGAGGAACGAGAGTGAAAGAGGGGAGTGATAGAGAAAGAGGGGAACGAGAGAGAAAGAGGGGAATGATAGAGAAAGAGAGGAATGAGAAAGAGAGGAACGAGAGAGAAAGAGGGGAGTGATAGAGAATGAGAGGAACGAGAGAGAGAGGGGAGTGATAGAGAAAGAGAGGAACGAGAGAGAAAGAGGGGAACGAGAGAGAAAGAGGGGAGTGATAGAGAAAGAGAGGAACGAGAAAGAAAGAGGGGAGTGATAAAGAGAGGAACGAGAGAGAAAGAGGGCAACGAGAGAGAAAGTGGGGAATGATAGAGAAAGACAGGAACGAGAGAGAAAGAAGAGAGTGATAGAGAAAGAGAGGAACGAGAGAGAAAGAGGGGAATGATAGAGAAAGAGAGGAATGAGAAAGAGAGGAACGAGAGAGAAAGAGGGGAGTGATAGAGAATGAGAGGAACGAGAGAGAGAGGGGAGTGATAGAGAAAGAGAGGAACGAGAGAGAAATAGGGGAACGAGGGAGAAAGAGGGGAGTGATAGAGAAAGAGAGGAACGAGAGAGAAATAGGGGAACGAGAGAGAAAGAGGGGAGTGATAGAGAAAGAGAGGAACGAGAGACAGGAATGAGAGAAAGAGGGGAACGAGAGAGAAAGAGGGGAGTGATAGAGAAAGAGAGGAACGAGAGAGAAAGAGGGGAGTCATAGAGAAAGAGAGGAATGAGAAAGAGAGGAACGAGAGAGAGGGGAGTGATAGAGAAAGAGAGGAACGAGAGAGAAAGAGGGGAACGAGAGAGAAAGTGGGGAATGATAGAGAAAGAGAGGAACGAGAGAGAAAGAGAGGAACGAGAGAGAAAGAGGGGAGTGATAGAGAAAGAGAGGAACGAGAGAGAAAGAGGGCAACGAGAGAGAAAGTGGGGAATGATAGAGAAAGAGAGGAATGAGAAAGAGAGGAACGAGAGAGAAAGAGGGGAGTGATAGAGAATGAGAGGAACGAGAGAGAGAGAGGGGAGTGATAGAGAAAGAGAGGAACGAGAGAGAAATAGGGGAACGAGGGAGAAAGAGGGGAGTGATAGAGAAAGAGAGGAACGAGAGAGAAAGAGGGGAACCAGAGAGAAAGCGGGGAGTGATAGAGAAAGAGAGGAACGAGAAAGAAAGAGGGGAGTGATAAAGAGAGGAACGAGAGAGAAAGAGGGGAGTGATAGAGAATGAGAGGAACGAGAGAGAGAGAGGGGACTATTGACTTTTCAATTTCCTTTATTTTCAATTAATTATTAAAACAAAACATTAATACACATACTGTATATATATATAAATTTTTTTTTTCACTGACAAAAAACAACCACAATTATTTTCCCCCCACCACCATGCAAAAAAGAACACAGATCCTCTTTTCCATCCTTTGTTAAAAATTAATTTGTAAGTTTACTCCTTCTAGTTCACACAGCACCTCATTTACACACCACAATTCCTCAAATTTTCCAAGATCTTTCAACACTTTATAAAACTCATAATCTACTTTCAGCCTACATTTCAGCAGTATCTTAAACATGCTCAGCACATCATCACTCCCCCCCCGCTGCACTCTGTTCTTTCTCGTCTTATAAATAGCCAGCTTAGCCTGCCCCACCAGGAAGTTCACAATCTGATCAATTCTTTTTGTTTTCTTCCTATACCCATTTCCAAAAATAAAAACTGTGATGTTAAAATTTAAATTGAAAGCAGTAAAAAACTGAGCTAAAAGACTAAAAATGGGTGCTAATCGGGAGCATGCGCTAAAACAATGAAACACGGTCTCTCTCTGAGCACAAAACGGACAGGAATCAGACACGCCGGGGTTAATAATGCTGATAAAAGCATTGACAGCAACAATCATGTGTAAAACCCTCCACTGCAGATCCCCAGCTCTCTTATTGAGGGGGGGTTTATACAAGCTGCTCCAGGCTGGCACTGTACTCTCCTCCTCTTCCAGCCTGGCTCTCCAGGGTGTGTCAGGGAGTGTGGTTAGCTGGGTCTGATGCTTAACAAGCACGCAAACTCTGTACAGGGCTTTGCCCTCCATGCTTGAGACAAGCCTCCCACTCAACCCCTCTGCTTCCAGTAGCGGCCCTGGAGGCCCCGCTTCTTCCCTGAAAGCAGGAGACACTCGCAGGCCTGGGAACGGGGGGCGGGATATCAGGGAGAGGGTGTCCCCGGAACAACTCTTTCAGAAGCAGCCGTCCCTCCGGAGACAAAGCGGATCTGAGCTGGCTCAAAAACCTCTCCACTCTTCGTACTGAGTGCACTCCCAGCTCAGCACTCAGCCTCTCCGCACTCAGCCAGCAGCCCTGCCGCAGGTCCAGCAGGTGGCGCAGCTTCGTGAGGCGAGCTCTGATTAGCTGGTGGTTCAATGCAGGGGCGTCAGTGCTTGGAGGAGCAAGGAGCGGGTTGTTTACAATTGGCTCTTCCAGAAGCCAATGCAAAGTGGGGACATCCTCCCCTCTCTCAACCCTCAAAAGGCGCCAGGCCCTCAGCATGCTGCTGTAGAAAGTGGGGAGCGATGACAGGTCCACCCAGCTGGAATCCACTAGGAACAGGTGCTTACCCAGCTGTAGCGCTCCTGCTCTCCTCAGCAGGGCGTAGGCCAGCAGTCTCCAGGACTGTGAGTCAGGTCCATATAGCAGCCGCTGGACTGACTGCAGTCGGAAAGCCGAGACCCGGCTGCTCACATCCATCACACCCTGACCTCCTTTCTCCCTTGGCAGGTACAGCACTCCTTTCCTTAGCCAGTGCAACCCGTCCCAGAAGAAATCCAGCATCACCTTCTGCACCTCTTCCAGCAGCCCCTGCGGTGGTTCCAAACACACCAGCCGGTGCCACAGTGTGGATGCCACCAGGTTGTTAATAATCAGAGCTCTGCCTCTGTAGGAGAGCTGCGGGAGCAGCCAGCGCCACCTGCCCAGTCGCCCCTTCACTCCCTCCAGCACCCCCTCCCAGTTCTTTATCTCGCTGATGTCGTTCCCCAGGTGCACCCCCAAGTACTTGAATCCTCCCCTGCTCCATTGAAGCCCTCCAGGCAGCGCAGGGGGTCCGCAGACCCCCCACTGCCCCAGCAGCAGTGCACAGCTTTTATTCCAGTTCACCTTGGCTGAGGACAATGTCTCAAAGTCTACAAGCGTGCTGTGCAGTGTCTTGATGTCCTGCTCCCCCTTGACCATCACCACGAGGTTGTCAGCGTACGCTGACACTGTGACAGGGGGGCCGGGGCAGTGCGGTATAGTCAGTCCACTGATCCCTCGACGCAGTTCTTGGAGCAGGGGTTCGATGGCCAGGGAGTACAACATGCCTGACGGTGCGCAGCCCTGTCTAACCCCCCTCTGTACTCCTGTAATCATGTAATCCTGTAATCATGTAAACCGCCAGGAGGTCCTCCCCGAGTTCACTCCAGAACGTTTTATAGAACTCTGTGGGCAGGCCGTCTATGCCAGGGGCTTTCCCGTTGTTCAATCCACTGAGGGCAGTGGAGAGCTCGTGCAGAGAGAGTGCTCTCTCCAGCCCCTTCCTCTCCTCTTCAAGGACCTGTGGCAGACCTTGGTGGAAGTTGTGTGTGTTAGCTGTGTCTTCTCCTCCTACCTGACTGGAGAACAGCTCTGTGTAAAACTGCACAGCTCTCCTGCGGATCTCTCCTGGCTCCTGCAGCTCCCTCCCATCCTCCGCACGTAGGCAGTGGATCAGCTTGCTCTGTCCCTGTTTTTTCTCCAGGCTGAAGAAATATTTGGTTGGGGCGTCCACCTGCGATACACTCTGGAACCTTGATCTTGTTAGCGCTCCCTGTGCTTTTGTGTCCAGCAGGTCAATGAGTAACGCTTTTTTTCCTTTGAGATCCTCAACAAGCCTACTATTTGATGTGGACTCTAGAGCCTGCTGAAGCTCCAGAATGTCCTTCTCCAAAGATCTCATTGACTCATTGATGCCCCTTGTAACGCTCACAGTGTACTGCTGACAGAGCTGGCGATTCTGCACCTTCCCCACATCCCACCACTGTGTCAGGGAACTAAAACTGGCCTTTTGCCTTCTCCACTGCTGCCAGAAAAAATTAAAACAGGTTTTAAAATGTGCATCATTGGTTAATAGGGTGTTAAAATGCCAGTAGGCGCTGCGCGTTCTAACTGCCGGAATTAAAACAGTTACTATTAAGACACAGTGATCGGACAAACCAGTAGGGGTGATAAAACAAGACTTTACAGTGCTAAAATGGTGTTTAAAATAATAAAAACGGTCTAATCTGGCCAGAGAGAGCTTATCTCCCCTCGCCTTTACCCATGTGTACTGTCTATTGTTAATATTCAAAGTTTTCCACACATCTTTTAACTCGCACTTTCCTGTTATACGGCGCATCTCTCTGGCTGATAATGTGTGGGGTTCTACGTGATTCCTGTCCTCTTTGTCATTTTCTGTACAATTAAAATCTCCACCCAGAAAAAGATACTCCTCCACTTCACATTTAAGAAGGGTTTCCTCTAAAACCTTTAAAAATAAAACTCTTTCTTTACCATCCGTTGGTGCATCAATGTTAATAAAAACGAGTGAGGTCTTCTCCATTCCTGCACGCACTACAAGGAGACGTCCTTTAATAACCTCCTCAACATTCACAGAAATGGGTTTTACATTTTCAGCAAATAAAACAGCAACCCCGGCGCTCAGAGAGGACCCATGACTTAAAACGATATCACCCTTCCATTCTTTCATCCATTCAGTACAATTCCTATCATCACTGTGCGTTTCCTGTAAAAACATCACATTTATATTCTTCTGTTTAATCATCTCAAACACAGCGGCTCTCTTCAGAGCATCTCGACACCCGTTAATATTTAAGCTCCCGATTTTAATTTCACCCATTAGATAAAAAAAGAAAGAAAACAAGCAGAAAGAAGCAGCGGAGAGACAGATAAAAGCGAGAGATAAACTACCCTTCATGACATTTTAATTTTGCTAAAACATTTTTTAACCTCCACTTTTCCTGATCGCTCAGACCTTCGCTTGATGTATTCTTTTTCAACAAAACCCTTATAGTTGCCTTGAACAGACTTATGTTCGGAAAATATTCCTCGACCACTACATTTTTCTTTCCTTTTGTTTTCTGTAAAAACTCCCTAACCTTTTCCAGCTCATACCCCCCTGCCGGCCCCGATCCGCTCTGACTAGCCGAGGACTCGGCTGCCAGAGACGAGTCAGTGAGGCCGCCCTCCCGCTCGCTCTCCGACTCCGAGGACTCCTCGGTGACGCTGCTCGCAGCTAAAACACTCCAGCGAGTTGCGGGTCTCCTTTCCTCTACACCTTTCCCTTCAGCCTCTCTCTCCTTTACCCCCGTTCCAAAACCTACAATACCTCATTCCTCTGCCTCTGTATTACGTTTTTTAGCTATTACTCCTCCGCTTCATTTCCTTGTCCTCTTTTTTCCTGGGATTTTAAAATCTCCATCCTTTTCTTTTTCAGTCTCCGTCTGTGCTATCTCCTCCCCGATTTCTCCAATTTCCATCAAACCCGTCTCTGTTTCCTCGGCTGCAGCCCGCGCTGCAGCCCGTTCAGTGCTGCTTCCAGCCTCCTCCCCTCCCTCTGCCTCAACGCTACCATCTACCTGCTGTCCTTGGGCGTCTTTTCCCCGGATCAGTTCTGTTTCCCCATTGGCGACTCTAGCAGCCCTTCCCAATTTGTTACTGCCACTGCCTCCCGCTACCTCAGTGTCCACCTGGGCTAATCCCCTCCTCGGCTGAGGCTGCGGCCGAGTCTGCGCTCTCGGTCTCGGCCGCGGCCCCGACCCTGTCTCACCACCCTCCCCGGCTGCACCCCGCTCCTCCTCCTCCTCCTCCTCCTGCTCCGGACAGTTTCTAACAATGTGCCCCTCGCTCCCACACCTGAAGCACTTCATCGACTCCGAAGTTACAAAAAACACGTAATCATGATTATCAATTTTAAACTTTAAAGAGATGTTTAAGTCATCATTAATATTATTTAAAATCATGTATACTTGCCTTCGGAAAGAGACGATGTGCTTCAGTTGTGGAGCTTTGCACCCCAGAGGTATCCTCTTAATCCCGGACATTACCTGCCCGTATCTCGCCAGTTCCCTCTCCAGAATCTCATTTCGGACAAACGGCGGCACATTTGAAATGGTGATCTTCCGAGACGGGGCTGATAGCGGCAGCACTGGCGTGAACGTGTCGTTTAACACAACCCCATTCTCAACTACTTTCTGTACTAACTCCGTTGTTTTTAGAAAAATGACAATAGCTCCATTCATGCGTGAAGCCGATTTGATGTTCTCACATCCAGCTATCTCCCCGACTGCCAACACACACCTCTCCAAGGGGCAGAACTGCTCCGGGGAAATTTTAACTCCATGTCTCCTAGTTAACTTTTCAAAAGCGTAGTTCGGGGGAGTAGCCCCCCCCGGAGCGGCCATTTCGGCCGCAAAAGCCGATACCAAATAAAACACCTCCCTTAACTACACTTTTAAAATGAAGAGGAAAACTTTGTAAAACTGTTTAAAACCGAAGAAAAAACAGTAAAGAATAGAAAAGAGAAGAAAATCAAACCTCGACCGCTCTCACACACCTTCCGAAACTCCACCCACTCACTCCACACACTCGCGAGAGAGAGAGAGAGAGAGAGAGAGAGAGAGAGAGAAAGAGAGGAATGAGAGAGAAAGAGAGGAATGAGAGAGAAAGAGGAGAGTCAGAGAGAAAGAGGAATGAGAGAGAAAGAGAGGAATGAGAGAGAGAGAGGAATGAGAGAGAAAGAGGAGAGTCAGAGAGAAAGAGAGGAACGAGAGAGAAAGAGAGGAATGAGAGAGAAAGAGGAGAGTCAGAGAGAAAGAGAGGAATGAGAGAGAAAGAGAGGAATGAGAGAGAAAGAGAGGAATGAGAGAGAAAGAGAGGAATGAGAGAGAAAGAGAGGAACGAGAGAGAAAGAGAGGAATAAGAGAGAAAGAGGAGAGTCAGAGAGAAAGAGAGGAATGAGAGAGAAAGAAAGGAATGAGAGAGAAAGAGAGGAATGAGAGAGAAAGAGGAGAGACAGAGAGAAAGAGAGGAATGAGAGAGAAAGAGAGGAATGAGAGAGAAAGAGGAGAGTCAGAGAGAAAGAGAGGAACGAGAGAGAAAGAGAGGAATGAGAGAGAAAGAGAGGAATAAGAGAAAGAGGAGAGTCAGAGAGAAAGAGAGGAATGAGAGAGAAAGAGAGGAATAAGAGAGAAAGAGGAGAGTCAGAGAGAAAGAGAGGAATGAGAGAGAAAGAAAGGAATGAGAGAGAAAGAGAGGAATGAGAGAGAAAGAGGAGAGTCAGAGAGAAAGAGAGGAATGAGAGAGAAAGAGAGGAATGAGAGAGAAAGAGGAGAGTCAGAGAGAAAGAGAGGAATGAGAGAGAAAGAGAGGAATGAGAGAGAAAGAGAGGAATGAGAGAGAAAGAGGAGAGTCAGAGAGAAAGAGAGGAACGAGAGAGAAAGAGAGGAATGAGAGAGAAAGAGAGGAATGAGAGAAAGAGGAGAGTCAGAGAGAAAGAGAGGAATGAGAGAGAAAGAGAGGAATGAGAGAGAAAGAGAGGAATGAGAGAGAAAGAGGAGAGTCAGAGAGAAAGAGAGGAACGAGAGAGAAAGAGAGGAATGAGAGAGAAAGAGAGTCAGAGAGAAAGAGAGGAGAGTCAGAGAGAAAGAGAGGAATGAGAGAGAAAGAGAGGAATAAGAGAGAAAGAGGAGAGTCAGAGAGAAAGAGAGGAACGAGAGAGAAAGAAAGGAATGAGAGAGAAAGAGAGGAATGAGAGAGAAAGAGGAGAGTCAGAGAGAAAGAGAGGAATGAGAGAGAAAGAGAGGAATGAGAGAGAAAGATGAGAGTCAGAGAGAAAGAGAGGAATGAGAGAGAAAGAGAGGAATGAGAGAGAAAGAGAGGAATGAGAGAGAAAGAGGAGAGTCAGAGAGAAAGAGAGGAATGAGAGAGAAAGAGAGGAATGATAGAGAAAGAGGAGAGTCAGAGAGAAAGAGAGGAATGAGAGAGAAAGAGAGGAATGAGAGAGAAAGAGAGGAATGAGAGAAAGAGGAGAGTCAGAGAGAAAGAGAGGAATGAGAGAGAAAGAGAGGAATAAGAGAGAAAGAGGAGAGTCAGAGAGAAAGAGAGGAATGAGAGAGAAAGAAAGGAATGAGAGAGAAAGAGAGGAATGAGAGAGAAAGAGAGGAATGAGAGAGAAAGAGGAGAGTCAGAGAGAAAGAGAGGAATGAGAGAGAAAGAGAGGAATGAGAGAGAAAGAGAGGAATGAGAGAGAAAGAGGAGAGTCAGAGAGAAAGAGAGGAACGAGAGAGAAAGAGAGGAATGAGAGAGAAAGAGGAGAGTCAGAGAGAAAGAGGAGAGTCAGAGAGAAAGAGAGGAATGAGAGAGAAAGAGAGGAATAAGAGAGAAAGAGGAGAGTCAGAGAGAAAGAGAGGAATGAGAGAGAAAGAAAGGAATGAGAGAGAAAGAGGAGAGTCAGAGAGAAAGAGAGGAATGAGAGAGAAAGAGAGGAATGAGAGAGAAAGAGAGGGATGAGAGAGAAAGAGGAGAGTCAGAGAGAAAGAGAGGAATGAGAGAGAAAGAGAGGAATGAGAGAGAAAGAGGAGAGTCAGAGAGAAAGAGAGGAATGAGAGAGAAAGAGAGGAATGAGAGAGAAAGAGGAGAGTCAGAGAGAAAGAGAGGAATGAGAGAAAGAGAGGAATGAGAGAGAAAGAGAGGAATGAGAGAGAAAGAGAGGAACGAGAGAGAAAGAGAGGAATAAGAGAGAAAGAGGAGAGTCAGAGAGAAAGAGAGGAATGAGAGAGAAAGAAAGGAATGAGAGAGAAAGAGAGGAATGAGAGAGAAAGAGGAGAGACAGAGAGAAAGAGAGGAATGAGAGAGAAAGAGAGGAATGAGAGAGAAAGAGGAGAGTCAGAGAGAAAGAGAGGAACGAGAGAGAAAGAGAGGAATGAGAGAGAAAGAGAGGAATGAGAGAAAGAGGAGAGTCAGAGAGAAAGAGAGGAATGAGAGAGAAAGAGAGGAATAAGAGAGAAAGAGGAGAGTCAGAGAGAAAGAGAGGAATGAGAGAGAAAGAAAGGAATGAGAGAGAAAGAGAGGAATGAGAGAGAAAGAGGAGAGTCAGAGAGAAAGAGAGGAATGAGAGAGAAAGAGAGGAATGAGAGAGAAAGAGGAGAGTCAGAGAGAAAGAGAGGAATGAGAGAGAAAGAGAGGAATGAGAGAGAAAGAGAGGAATGAGAGAGAAAGAGGAGAGTCAGAGAGAAAGAGAGGAACGAGAGAGAAAGAGAGGAATGAGAGAGAAAGAGAGGAATGAGAGAAAGAGGAGTCAGAGAGAAAGAGAGGAATGAGAGAGAAAGAGAGGAATGAGAGAGAAAGAGAGGAATGAGAGAGAAAGAGGAGAGTCAGAGAGAAAGAGAGGAACGAGAGAGAAAGAGAGGAATGAGAGAGAAAGAGAGTCAGAGAGAAAGAGAGGAGAGTCAGAGAGAAAGAGAGGAATGAGAGAGAAAGAGAGGAATAAGAGAGAAAGAGGAGAGTCAGAGAGAAAGAGAGGAACGAGAGAGAAAGAAAGGAATGAGAGAGAAAGAGAGGAATGAGAGAGAAAGAGGAGAGTCAGAGAGAAAGAGAGGAATGAGAGAGAAAGAGAGGAATGAGAGAGAAAGATGAGAGTCAGAGAGAAAGAGAGGAATGAGAGAGAAAGAGAGGAATGAGAGAGAAAGAGAGGAATGAGAGAGAAAGAGGAGAGTCAGAGAGAAAGAGAGGAATGAGAGAGAAAGAGAGGAATGAGAGAGAAAGAGGAGAGTCAGAGAGAAAGAGAGGAATGAGAGAGAAAGAGAGGAATGAGAGAGAAAGAGAGGAATGAGAGAAAGAGGAGAGTCAGAGAGAAAGAAAGGAATGAGAGAGAAAGAGAGGAATAAGAGAGAAAGAGGAGAGTCAGAGAGAAAGAGAGGAATGAGAAAGAAAGAAAGGAATGAGAGAGAAAGAGAGGAATGAGAGAGAAAGAGAGGAATGAGAGAGAAGGAGGAGAGTCAGAGAGAAAGAGAGGAATGAGAGAGAAAGAGAGGAATGAGAGAGAAAGAGAGGAATGAGAGAGAAAGAGGAGAGTCAGAGAGAAAGAGAGGAATGAGAGAGAAAGAGAGGAATGAGAGAGAAAGAGGAGAGTCAGAGAGAAAGAGAGGAATGAGAGAGAAAGAGGAGTCAGAGAGAAAGAGAGGAACGAGAGAGAAAGAGTGGAACGAGAGAGAAAGAGAGGAATGAGAGAGAAAGAGAGGAAAGAGAGAGAAAGAGGAGAGTCAGAGAGAAAGAGGGGAACGAGAGAGAAAGAGAGGAATGAGAGAGAAAGAGAGGAATGAGAGAGAAAGAGGAGAGTCAGAGAGAAAGAGAGGAACGAGAGAGAAAGAAAGGAATGAGAGAGAAAGAGAGGAATGAGAGAGAAAGAGGAGAGTCAGAGAGAAAGAGAGGAATGAGAGAGAAAGAGAGGAATGAGAGAGAAAGATGAGAGTCAGAGAGAAAGAGAGGAATGAGAGAGAAAGAGAGGAATGAGAGAGAAAGAGAGGAATGAGAGAGAAAGAGGAGAGTCAGAGAGAAAGAGAGGAATGAGAGAGAAAGAGAGGAATGAGAGAGAAAGAGGAGAGTCAGAGAGAAAGAGAGGAATGAGAGAGAAAGAGAGGAATGAGAGAGAAAGAGAGGAATGAGAGAAAGAGGAGAGTCAGAGAGAAAGAAAGGAATGAGAGAGAAAGAGAGGAATAAGAGAGAAAGAGGAGAGTCAGAGAGAAAGAGAGGAATGAGAAAGAAAGAAAGGAATGAGAGAGAAAGAGAGGAATGAGAGAGAAAGAGAGGAATGAGAGAGAAGGAGGAGAGTCAGAGAGAAAGAGAGGAATGAGAGAGAAAGAGAGGAATGAGAGAGAAAGAGAGGAATGAGAGAGAAAGAGGAGAGTCAGAGAGAAAGAGAGGAATGAGAGAGAAAGAGAGGAATGAGAGAGAAAGAGGAGAGTCAGAGAGAAAGAGAGGAATGAGAGAGAAAGAGGAGTCAGAGAGAAAGAGAGGAACGAGAGAGAAAGAGTGGAACGAGAGAGAAAGAGAGGAATGAGAGAGAAAGAGAGGAAAGAGAGAGAAAGAGGAGAGTCAGAGAGAAAGAGGGGAACGAGAGAGAAAGAGAGGAATGAGAGAGAAAGAGAGGAATGAGAGAGAAAGAGGAGAGTCAGAGAGAAAGAGAGGAACAAGAGAGAAAGAGAGGAACGAGAGAGAAAGAGAGGAATGAGAGAGAAAGAGAGGAATGAGAGAGAAAGAGAGGAATGAGAGAGAAAGAGGAGAGTCAGAGAGAAAGAGAGGAACAGAAGAGAAAGAGAGGAATGAGAGAGAAAGAGAGGAATGAGAGAGAAAGAGGAGAGTCAGAGAGAAAGAGAGGAATGAGAGAGAAAGAGGAGAGTCAGAGAGAAAGAGAGGAATGAGAGAGAAAGAGAGGAATGAGAGAGAAAGAGGAGAGTCAGAGAGAAAGAGAGGAATGAGAGAGAAAGAGAGGAATGAGAGAGAAAGAGAGAAAGAGAGGAATGAGAGAGAAAGAGAGGAACGAGAGAGAAAGAGAGGAATGAGAGAGAAAGAGGAGAGTCAGAGAGAAAGAGAGGAATGAGAGAGAAAGAGAGGAATGAGAGAGAAAGAGAGGAATGAGAGAGAAAGAGGAATGAGAGAGAAAGAGAGGAATGAGAGAGAAAGAGGAGAGTCAGAGAGAAAGAGAGGAATGAGAGAGAAAGAGAGGAATGAGAGAGAAAGAGGAGAGTCAGAGAGAAAGAGAGGAACGAGAGAGAAAGAGAGGAACGAGAGAGAAAGAGTGGAATGAGAGAGAAAGAGAGGAATGAGAGAGAAAGAGAGGAATGAGAGAGAAAGAGAGGAATGAGAGAGAAAGAGGAGAGTCAGAGAGAAAGAGAGGAATGAGAGAGAAAGAGAGGAATGAGAGAGAAAGAGGAGTCAGAGAGAAAGAGAGGAACGAGAGAGAAAGAGAGGAATGAGAGAGAAAGAGAGGAATGAGAGAGAAAGAGGAGAGTCAGAGAGAAAGAGAGGAATGAGAGAGAAAGAGAGGAATGAGAGAGAAAGAGAGGAATGAGAGAGAAAGAGGAGAGTCAGAGAGAAAGAGAGGAACGAGAGAGAAAGAGAGGAATGAGAGAGAAAGAGAGGAATGAGAGAGAGAGGAGAGTCAGAGAGAAAGAGAGGAATGAGAGAGAAAGAGAGGAATGAGAGAGAAAGAGAGGAATGAGAGAGAAAGAGAGGAATGAGAGAGAAAGAGGAGAGTCAGAGAGAAAGAGAGGAATGAGAGAGAAAGAGAGGAATGAGAGAGAAAGAGAGGAATGAGAGAGAAAGAGGAGAGTCAGAGAGAAAGAGAGGAACGAGAGAGAAAGAGAGGAATGAGAGAGAAAGAGAGGAATGAGAGAGAAAGAGGAGAGTCAGAGAGAAAGAGAGGAACGAGAGAGAAAGAGAGGAATGAGAGAGAAAGAGAGGAATGAGAGTGAAAGAGAGGAATGAGAGAGAAAGAGGAGAGTCAGAGAGAAAGAGAGGAACGAGAGAGAAAGAGAGGAATGAGAGAGAAAGAGAGGAATGAGAGAGAAAGAGGAGAGTCAGAGAGAAAGAGAGGAATGAGAGAGAAAGAGAGGAATGAGAGAGAAAGAGAGGAATGAGAGAGAAAGAGGAGAGTCAGAGAGAAAGAGAGGAACGAGAGAGAAAGAGAGGAATGAGAGAGAAAGAGAGGAATGAGAGAGAAAGAGGAGAGTCAGAGAGAAAGAGAGGAATGAGAGAGAAAGAGAGGAATGAGAGAGAAAGAGAGGAATGAGAGAGAAAGAGGAGAGTCAGAGAGAAAGAGAGGAATGAGAGAGAAAGAGGAGAATGAGAGAGAAAGAGGAGAGTCAGAGAGAAAGAGAGGAATGAGAGAGAAAGAGAGGAATGAGAGAGAAAGAGGAGAGTCAGAGAGAAAGAGAGGAACGAGAGAGAAAGAGAGGAACGAGAGAGAAAGAGAGGAATGAGAGAGAAAGAGAGGAATGAGAGAGAAAGAGGAGAGTCAGAGAGAAAGAGAGGAACGAGAGAGAAAGAGAGGAATGAGAGAGAGAGAGGAATGAGAGAGAAAGAGGAGAGTCAGAGAGAAAGAGAGGAATGAGAGAGAAAGAGAGGAATGAGAGAGAAAGAGAGGAATGAGAGAGAAAGAGGAGAGTCAGAGAGAAAGAGAGGAATGAGAGAGAAAGAGAGGAATGAGAGAGAAAGAGGAGAGTCAGAGAGAAAGAGAGGAACGAGAGAGAAAGAGAGGAACGAGAGAGAAAGAGAGGAATGAGAGAGAAAGAGAGGAATGAGAGAGAAAGAGAGGAATGAGAGAGAAAGAGAGGAATGAGAGAGAAAGAGGAGAGTCAGAGAGAAAGAGAGGAATGAGAGAGAAAGAGAGGAATGAGAGAGAAAGAGGAGAGTCAGAGAGAAAGAGAGGAACGAGAGAGAAAGAGAGGAACGAGAGAGAAAGAGTGGAATGAGAGAGAAAGAGGAGAGTCAGAGAGAAAGAGAGGAATGAGAGAGAAAGAGAGGAATGAGAGAGAAAGAGGAGAGTCAGAGAGAAAGAGAGGAATGAGAGAGAAAGAGGAGAGTCAGAGAGAAAGAGAGGAACGAGAGAGAAAGAGAGGAATGAGAGAGAAAGAGAGGAATGAGAGAGAAAGAGGAGAGTCAGAGAGAAAGAGGAATGAGAGAGAAAGAGAGGAATGAGAGAGAAAGAGGAGAGTCAGAGAGAAAGAGAGGAATGAGAGAGAAAGAGAGGAACGAGAGAGAAAGAGTGGAATGAGAGAGAAAGAGAGGAATGAGAGAGAAAGAGAGGAATGAGAGAGAAAGAGAGGAATGAGAGAGAAAGAGGAGAGTCAGAGAGAAAGAGAGGAACGAGATAGAAAGAGAGGAACGAGAGAGAAAGAGTGGAATGAGAGAGAAAGAGAGGAATGAGAGAGAAAGAGAGGAATGAGAGAGAAAGAGAGGAATGAGAGAGAAAGAGGAGAGTCAGAGAGAAAGAGAGGAATGAGAGAGAAAGAGAGGAATGAGAGAGAAAGAGGAGTCAGAGAGAAAGAGAGGAACGAGAGAGAAAGAGAGGAATGAGAGAGAAAGAGAGGAATGAGAGAGAAAGAGGAGAGTCAGAGAGAAAGAGAGGAATGAGAGAGAAAGAGAGGAATGAGAGAGAAAGAGAGGAATGAGAGAGAAAGAGGAGAGTCAGAGAGAAAGAGAGGAACGAGAGAGAAAGAGAGGAATGAGAGAGAAAGAGAGGAATGAGAGAGAAAGAGGAGAGTCAGAGAGAAAGAGAGGAATGAGAGAGAAAGAGAGGAATGAGAGAGAAAGAGGAGAGTCAGAGAGAAAGAGAGGAATGAGAGAGAAAGAGAGGAATGAGAGAGAAAGAGGAGAGTCAGAGAGAAAGAGAGGAACAAGAGAGAAAGAGAGGAACGAGAGAGAAAGAGAGGAATGAGAGAGAAAGAGAGGAATGAGAGAGAAAGAGGAGAGTCAGAGAGAAAGAGAGGAACGGAAGAGAAAGAGAGGAATGAGAGAGAAAGAGAGGAATGAGAGAGAAAGAGGAGAGTCAGAGAGAAAGAGAGGAATGAGAGAGAAAGAGAGGAATGAGAGAGAAAGAGGAGAGTCAGAGAGAAAGAGAGGAATGAGAGAGAAAGAGAGGAATGAGAGAGAAAGAGGAGAGTCAGAGAGAAAGAGAGGAATGAGAGAGAAAGAGAGGAATGAGAGAGAAAGAGGAGAGTCAGAGAGAAAGAGAGGAACGAGAGAGAAAGAGAGGAACGAGAGAGAAAGAGTGGAATGAGAGAGAAAGAGGAGAGTCAGAGAGAAAGAGAGGAATGAGAGAGAAAGAGAGGAATGAGAGAGAAAGAGGAGAGTCAGAGAGAAAGAGAGGAATGAGAGAGAAAGAGGAGAGTCAGAGAGAAAGAGAGGAACGAGAGAGAAAGAGAGGAATGAGAGAGAAAGAGAGGAATGAGAGAGAAAGAGGAGAGTCAGAGAGAAAGAGAGGAATGAGAGAGAAAGAGAGGAATGAGAGAGAAAGAGAGGAATGAGAGAGAAAGAGGAGAGTCAGAGAGAAAGAGAGGAATGAGAGAGAAAGAGAGGAATGAGAGAGAAAGAGAGGAATGAGAGAGAAAGAGAGGAATGAGAGAGAAAGAGAGGAATGAGAGAGAAAGAGGAGAGTCAGAGAGAAAGAGAGGAACGAGAGAGAAAGAGAGGAACGAGAGAGAAAGAGAGGAATGAGAGAGAGAGGAATGAGAGAGAAAGAGGAGAGTCAGAGAGAAAGAGAGGAATGAGAGAGAAAGAGAGGAATGAGAGAGAAAGAGGAGAGTCAGAGAGAAAGAGAGGAACGAGAGAGAAAGAGAGGAACGAGAGAGAAAGAGTGGAATGAGAGAGAAAGAGAGGAATGAGAGAGAAAGAGAGGAATGAGAGAGAAAGAGAGGAATGAGAGAGAAAGAGGAGAGTCAGAGAGAAAGAGAGGAATGAGAGAGAAAGAGAGGAATGAGAGAGAAAGAGGAGTCAGAGAGAAAGAGAGGAACGAGAGAGAAAGAGAGGAATGAGAGAGAAAGAGAGGAATGAGAGAGAAAGAGGAGAGTCAGAGAGAAAGAGAGGAATGAGAGAGAAAGAGAGGAATGAGAGAGAAAGAGAGGAATGAGAGAGAAAGAGGAGAGTCAGAGAGAAAGAGAGGAACGAGAGAGAAAGAGAGGAATGAGAGAGAAAGAGAGGAATGAGAGAGAAAGAGGAGAGTCAGAGAGAAAGAGAGGAATGAGAGAGAAAGAGAGGAATGAGAGAGAAAGAGGAGAGTCAGAGAGAAAGAGAGGAATGAGAGAGAAAGAGAGGAATGAGAGAGAAAGAGGAGAGTCAGAGAGAAAGAGAGGAACAAGAGAGAAAGAGAGGAACGAGAGAGAAAGAGAGGAATGAGAGAGAAAGAGAGGAATGAGAGAGAAAGAGAGGAATGAGAGAGAAAGAGGAGAGTCAGAGAGAAAGAGAGGAACGGAAGAGAAAGAGAGGAATGAGAGAGAAAGAGAGGAATGAGAGAGAAAGAGGAGAGTCAGAGAGAAAGAGAGGAATGAGAGAGAAAGAGAGGAATGAGAGAGAAAGAGGAGAGTCAGAGAGAAAGAGAGGAATGAGAGAGAAAGAGAGGAATGAGAGAGAAAGAGGAGAGTCAGAGAGAAAGAGAGGAATGAGAGAGAAAGAGAGGAATGAGAGAGAAAGAGGAGAGTCAGAGAGAAAGAGAGGAACGAGAGAGAAAGAGAGGAACGAGAGAGAAAGAGTGGAATGAGAGAGAAAGAGGAGAGTCAGAGAGAAAGAGAGGAATGAGAGAGAAAGAGAGGAATGAGAGAGAAAGAGGAGAGTCAGAGAGAAAGAGAGGAATGAGAGAGAAAGAGGAGAGTCAGAGAGAAAGAGAGGAACGAGAGAGAAAGAGAGGAATGAGAGAGAAAGAGAGGAATGAGAGAGAAAGAGGAGAGTCAGAGAGAAAGAGAGGAATGAGAGAGAAAGAGAGGAATGAGAGAGAAAGAGAGGAATGAGAGAGAAAGAGGAGAGTCAGAGAGAAAGAGAGGAATGAGAGAGAAAGAGAGGAATGAGAGAGAAAGAGGAGAGTCAGAGAGAAAGAGAGGAATGAGAGAGAAAGAGAGGAATGAGAGAGAAAGAGGAGAGTCAGAGAGAAAGAGAGGAACGAGAGAGAAAGAGAGGAACGAGAGAGAAAGAGAGGAATGAGAGAGAGAGGAATGAGAGAGAAAGAGGAGAGTCAGAGAGAAAGAGAGGAATGAGAGAGAAAGAGAGGAATGAGAGAGAAAGAGATGAATGAGAGAGAAAGTGGAGAGTCAGAGAGAAAGAGAGGAATGAGAGAGAAAGAGAGGAATGAGAGAGAAAGAGGAGAGTCAGAGAGAAAGAGAGGAATGAGAGAGAAAGAGAGGAATGAGAGAGAAAGAGGAGAGTCAGAGAGAAAGAGAGGAATGAGAGAGAAAGAGAGGAATGAGAGAGAAAGAGGAGAGTCAGAGAGAAAGAGAGGAACGAGAGAGAAAGAGAGGAATGAGAGAGAAAGAGGAGAGTCAGAGAGAAAGAGAGGAATAAGAGAGAAAGAGGAGAGTCAGAGAGAAAGAGAGGAATGAGAGAGAAAGAGAGGAATGAGAGAGAAAGAGAGGAATGAGAGAGAAAGAGGAGAGTCAGAGAGAAATAGAGGAATGAGAGAGAAAGAGAGGAATGAGAGAGAAAGAGGAGTCAGAGAGAAAGAGAGGAATGAGAGAGAAAGAGAGGAATGAGAGAGAAAGAGGAGAGTCAGAGAGAAAGAGAGGAATGAGAGAGAAAGAGAGGAATGAGAGAGAAAGAGGAGAGTCAGAGAGAAAGAGAGGAATGAGAGAGAAAGAGAGGAATGAGAGAGAAAGAGGAGAGTCAGAGAGAGAGGAACGAGAGAGAAAGAGAGGAACGAGAGAGAAAGAGTGGAATGAGAGAGAAAGAGAGGAACGAGAGAAAGAGAGGAACGAGAGAGAAAGAGAGGAATGAGAGAGAAAGAGAGGAATGAGAGAGAAAGAGAGGAATGAGAGAGAAAGAGGAGAGTCAGAGAGAAAGAGAGGAACGAGAGAGAAAGAGAGGAATGAGAGAGGAATGAGAGAGAAAGAGAGGAATGAGAGAGAAAGAGGAGAGTCAGAGAGAAATAGAGGAATGAGAGAGAAAGAGAGGAATGAGAGAGAAAGAGAGGAATGAGAGAGAAAGAGGAGAGTCAGAGAGAAAGAGAGGAATGAGAGAGAAACAGAGGAATGAGAGAGAAAGAGGGGAATGATAGAGAAAGAGAGGAATGAGAGAGAGAGGAACGAGAGAGTAAGAGAGGAATGAGAGAGAAAGAGAGGAACGAGAGAGAAAGAGAGGAACGAGAGAGAAAGAGAGGAATGAGAGAGAAAGAGAGGAGCGACAGAGAAAGAGAGGAACGAGAGAGAAAGAGAGGAACGAAAGAGAAAGAGAGGAATGAGAGAGAAAGAGAGGAGCGACAGAGAAAGAGAGGAATGAGAGAGAAAGAGAGGAATGAGAGAGAAAGAGAGGAATGAGAGAGAAAGAGAGGAATGAGAGAGAAAGAGGAGAGTCAGAGAGAAAGAGAGGAATGAGAGAGAAAGAGAGGAATGAGAGAGAAAGAGGAGAGTCAGAGAGAAAGAGAGGAATGAGAGAGAAAGAGAGGAATGAGAGAGAAAGAGGAGAGTCAGAGAGAGAGGAACGAGAGAGAAAGAGAGGAACGAGAGAGAAAGAGTGGAATGAGAGAGAAAGAGAGGAACGAGAGAAAGAGAGGAACGAGAGAGAAAGAGAGGAATGAGAGAGAAAGAGAGGAATGAGAGAGAAAGAGAGGAATGAGAGAGAAAGAGGAGAGTCAGAGAGAAAGAGAGGAACGAGAGAGAAAGAGAGGAATGAGAGAGAAAGAGAGGAATGAGAGAGAAAGAGGAGAGTCAGAGAGAAAGAGAGGAATGAGAGAGAAAGAGAGGAATGAGAGAGAAAGAGAGGAATGAGAGAGAAAGAGGAGAGTCAGAGAGAAAGAGAGGAATGAGAGAGAAACAGAGGAATGAGAGAGAAAGAGGGGAATGATAGAGAAAGAGAGGAATGAGAGAGAGAGGAACGAGAGAGTAAGAGAGGAATGAGAGAGAAAGAGAGGAACGAGAGAGAAAGAGAGGAACGAGAGAGAAAGAGAGGAATGAGAGAGAAAGAGAGGAATGAGAGAGAAAGAGAGGAATGAGAGAGAGAGGAACGAGAGAGTAAGAGAGGAATGAGAGAGAAAGAGAGGAACGAGAGAGAAAGAGAGGAGCGACAGAGAAAGAGAGGAACGAGAGAGAAAGAGGGGAATGAGAGAGAAAGAGGGGTGTATACTACAGCCGGTAGATGATGGTGTCAAGTGTTTTTAAAAAAATACTATTTGCAAAATAGTATTTACTCATTTCTATTTATAATACATGTCTGGCAACCTATTTTCTATTTGTATTTTAAATAAATATGGAGACCAATGTTTTCTATTTAAAGAGTTTCTGAGACTATTTTGCCCATCCTTGGCATTCAGCTGTTAACTGTAAGGTTGGTTTCCAGGCAGATTGTCTTTCCGGGCAGCCTTCTCAATAGAGTCCAAGCTTCCGATTTCATTTGCAGTCATGAAGGGTGCGGTGGCCAAGTGGTAAGGCGTCGGTCTCGTAAACCGAAGATCACGGGTTCAATCCCCGTCCGTACCTTGTTGCTGTCTTTAAAACACTATTTGTTACTTGTTCAGCTGAAATGAAAAATTATATAATGCAACTCGTCTTTTAATTTAAATTAAAAAAAGGGGGCACTCGGATTTGAACCTGGGATCTCTTGATCTGCAGGCAAATGCTTTACCACTGAGCTATACCCCGACTCCAACAACACCATTTTCTATGAAGCACAACCAATAGTACTCAAAGAAATGATAGAGGTTATTTACAAACCGCTAACCAAGATCATGCAACAGTCTCTTGACACAGGGGTTGTACCGACAGACTGGAAAACAGCAAACGTAATACCAATCCACAAAAAGGGAGCCAAAACCGAACCAGGTAACTACAGACCAATAAGCCTGACTTCTATTATATGTAAACTTATAGATCTATAATAAGATCCAAAATGGAAAATTACCTATATGGTAACAATATCCTGGGAGACAGTCAGCATGGTTTTAGGAAAGGGAGATCGTGTCTAACTAACCTGCTTGACTTTTTTGAGGATGAAACATTGAAAATGGATAACTGCAAAGCATACGACATGGTTTATTTAGATTTCCAGAAAGCTTTTGACAAAGTCCTGCATAAAAGATTAATTCTCAAACTGAACGCAGTAGGGATTCAAGGAAATGCATGCACATGGATTAGGGAGTGGCTAACATGTAGAAAACAGAAAGTACTGATTAGAGGAGAAACCTCGAAATGGAGTGAGGTAACCAGTGGTGTACCACAGGGATCAGTATTAGGTCCTCTGCTATTCCTAATCTACATTAATGATTTAGATTCTGGTATAGTAAGCAAACTTGTTAAATTTGCAGACAACACAAAAATAGGAGGAGTGTCAAACACTGTTGCAGCAGCAAAGGTCATTCAAAATGATCTAGACAGCATTCAGAATTGGGCAGACACATGGCAAATGCCATTTAATAGAGAAAAGTGTAAAGTACTGCACGCAGGCAATAAAAATGTGCATTATAAATATCATATGGGAGATACTGAAATTGAAGAAGGAATCTATGAAAAAGACGTAGGAGTTTATGTTGACTCAGAAATGTCTTCATCTAGACAATGTGGGGAAGCTATAAAAAAAAGGCCAACAAGATGCTCGGATATATTGTGAGAAGTGTTGAATTTAAATCAAGGGAAGTAATGTTAAAACTTTACAATGCATTAGTAAGACCTCATCTAGAATATTGTGTTCAGTTCTGGTCACCTCGTTACAAAAAGAATATTGCTGCTCTAGAAAGAGTGCAAAGAAGAGCAACCAGAATTATCCCGGGTTTAAAAGGCATGTCGTATGCAGACAGGCTCAAAGAATTGAATCTGTTCAGTCTTGAACAAAGAAGACTACGCAGCGATCTGATTCAAACATTCAAAATCCTAAAAGGTATTGACAGTGTCGACCCAGGGGACTTCTTTGACCTGAAAAAAGAAACAAGGACCAGGGGTCACAAATGGAGATTAGATAAAGGGGCATTCAGAACAGAAAATAGGAGGCACTTTTTTACACAGAGAATTGTGAGGGTCTGGAACCAACTCCCCAGTAATGTTGTTGAAGCTGACACCCTGGGATCCTTCAAGAAGCTGCTTGATGAGATTCTGGGATCAATAAGCTACTAACAACCAAACGAGCAAGATGGGCTGAATGGGGCCTCCTCTCGTTGGTAAACTTTCTTATGTTCTTATGTTCTTATTCCTTATACAATGCTGCCACCGTGTGGACATTTACTAGAACTGTTTGTTCTAATATATATATTTATGTCAAGTCTCAAGTCACAACGGTCAAGGGTCAAGTCTGGAAACAGCCAAGCGTGATTGACCTGATGAGGAAGATAAGCTTGATGATGATGAGGAGGAGGAGGAGGAGGAGTAGGAGGAGTGTGAGGGAGGAGACCCTCACATTGTCTCAGTATGTATCTGGACATTTACTGCAAATGTTTTTAATCTGTTTTTGTATGGTGTTGCTGATCCTTGTGTCTAGTAAGGAAAATAATAAAAACAAAATTCACTTCCCTGTTGTACGGGGACTGGAGGCCTGTGGTTGGGAGTGTCCTGAAAAACAAAAGAAAGGTTAATGAAGAGTACGGTTTAGAGAGCTGGTTTGGAAAGGAGCACACTTCCAGAACAATGGATTGCAGTACTATTGTTGAGATAAACTGATATGCAATGGTTCAGGTAACCTGAGTTGGGTGTGGTGGTGAGGTCCTCCATCTTGACAGGAAGTGGGGAAGCAGCCATGTTGGTGAGGGAAGCTTTTATTGACTTCCCTGAGTACTGACTTCCTGTAGTCAGGGCAGTACCTGTAGAAGATATTGAAAGGGGGGACAGCTGATTTTCAGTACGTTTCCCTCTGCTTGTTTTAAAGCATAGTTTTAATGCACGTGTTAGATTAATGTTTATATATATTCATTGATTTGTTTCTTTTTGAATACTTTATTTATTCTTGATAACTGTTTGCTGGTTTCTTTCTATATACCCACCTGCAGAATGGTTTATTCTGGGGGAGGGGGAGGTCTGGAAGGGTATAAAGGCTGTTAGTTTTGTTCAGTCAGGATCGTCTTTTTGTGCAGATCAGAGGGCAGTTTTGCAGCTCTGTGGCTGGACTCAGTTATTGGAGTCAGTACCTGTGATTAGGTGACTAGAAATAGTTCTTTTTGGTTTCCACTTTTTCTTTCCTCAAATTGTTTGATATTTTGTTCAATTATCTTTTTGTTTATTATTGTTCTTGAATAAAAAATAATTGGTTTGGCACCAAACTTCTCTGTGATCCTTGTGCGCGTGTGTGTCAGTCAGTCACACACACACACACACACACACACACACACACACACACACACACACAGACACACACTGAGACACACACACACACACACACACACACACACACACACACACACACACACACACACACACACCCCGAGACACACACAGTGAGACAAACACACTGAGACACACACACTGAGACACACATACTGAGACACAAACACATACTGAGACACACACAGAGACACACACACACACACACACACACACTGAGAGACACACACACTCACTGAGACAAACACACTATGACAAACTCACACACTGAGACACACACACACACTGAGAGACACACACACACTGAGAGACACACACACACTGAGAGACACACACACTGAGACACACACACACTCACTGAGACAAACACACTATGACAAACTCACACACTGAGACACACACACACACTGAGACACACACACACTGAGACTACTAACAACCAAACGAGCAAGATGGGCTGAATGGGGCCTCCTCTCGTTTGTAAACTTCCTTACCGGTTCATGATGCTGAGTAAGTTCAGTGGCCTAGACAACTCCTTGTGCAACTTGTCACCTGACTGAGCCTGGCTCATCACCGTTACAAAACTGCACATCGTTACATTAATTAAGAATTTAAAAAACACCTTGCATTCTTTCTCTGATCCTTCCTTCCAGGCTGAGTCACTCCTGGAGAGTAGGAACCTCCCCTCCCCTCTCTCTCTCTCCCCTCCCCTCTCTCTCCCTCCCCTCCCCTCCCCTCTCTCCCTCCCTTCCCCCTCTCTCTCTCCCCTCCCCTCTCTCTCTCTCTCCCCTCTCCCCTCTCCCTCTCTCTCCCCTGCCCTCCTCTCTTCTCCTCTCTCCCCTCCCCTCTCTCTCTCCCTTCCCCCTCTCTCTCCCTCCCCTCTCTCTCCCTTCCCCCCTCTCTCTCCCTCCCCCCTCTCTCTCCCCTCCCCTCCTCTCCTCTCTCCCCTCTCCCCCCTCTCTCTCTCTCCCCTCCTTTCTCTTCTCCTCTCTCCCCCCTCCCCTCCCCTCCCCCTCTCTCTCTCCCCTCCTCTCTCTTCTCCTCTCCTCTCTCCCTCCCCTCCCCTCTCTCTCTCGCTCCCCTCCTCTCCCTTCCCCTCTCCCCCTCTATCTCCCCTTTTCCCTCTCCCTCCCTCCCTCCTCTCCCCTCCCTCCTCTCCCCTCCCCTCTCTCTCTCCACCTCCCTTGTCCCTCTCTCTCTCTCCCCTCCTCTCCTCCTCTCCTCTCTCTCTCCCTCCCTCTCTCTCTCCCTCCCCTCTTCTCTCTCCCTTCCCCCTCTCTCTCTCTCCCTTCCCCCTCTCTCTCTCTCCCCTCCCCTCTCTCTCCCTCCCCTCCCCTCTCTCCCTCCCTTCCCCCTCTCTCTCTCCCCTCCCCTCTCTCTCTCTCTCCCCTCTCCCCTCTCCCTCTCTCTCCCCTGCCCTCCTCTCTTCTCCTCTCTCCCCTCCCCTCTCTCTCTCCCTTCCCCCTCTCTCTCCCTCCCCTCTCTCTCTCCCTTCCCCCCTCTCTCTCCCCTCCCCTCCTCTCCTCTCTCCCCTCCCCTCCCCTCTCTCTCTCTCCCCTCCTTTCTCTTCTCCTCTCTCCCCCCTCCCCTCCCCTCCCCCTCTCTCTCTCCCCTCCTCTCTCTTCTCCTCTCCTCTCTCCCTCCCCTCCCCTCTCTCTCTCGCTCCCCTCCTCTCCCTTCCCCTCTCCCCCTCTATCTCCCCTTTTCCCTCTCCCTCCCTCCCTCCTCTCCCCTCCCCTCTCTCTCTCCACCTCCCTTGTCCCTCTCTCTCTCTCCCCTCCTCTCCTCCTCTCCTCTCTCTCTCCCTCCCTCTCTCTCTCCCTCCCCTCTTCTCTCTCCCTTCCCCCCTCTCTCTCTCCCCTCCCCTCCTCTCTCCCCTCCCCCTCTCCCCCCCCTCTCTCTCCCCTCCTTTCTCTTCTCCTCTCTCCCTCTCCCTCCCCTCCTCTCTCTTCTCCTCTCCTCTCTCCCTCCCCTCCCCTCTCTCTCTCGCTCCCCTCCATCTCCCCTTTTCCCTCTCCCTCCCTCCCTCCTCTCCCCTCCCCTCTCTCTCTCCACCTCCCCTGTCCCTCCCTCTCTCCCTCCCCTCCTCTCTATTCTCCTCTCTCCTCTCCTCTCTCTCTCCCTCCCCTCCCCTCTCTCTCTCTTCTCCTCTCTCCCCCTCTCCTCTCCCCCTCTCTCTCCCTCCCCTCCTCTCTCTTCTCCTCTCCTCTCTCCCTCCCCTCCCCTCTCTCTCTCGCTCCCCTCCCCTCTCTCCCCTCTCCCCCTCTCCTCCCCTCCTCTATCTCCCCTTTCCCCTCTCCTCTCTACCTCCCTCCCTCCTCTCCCCTCCCTCTCTCTCTCCACCTCCCCTGTCCCTCTCTCTCTCCCTCCCCTCCTCTCTATTCTCCTCTCTCCCCTCCTCTCTCTTCTCCTCTCCTCTCTCCCTCCCTCCCCTCTCTCCCTCCCCTCCCCTCTCTCTCTCCCTCCCCTCTTCTCTCTCCCTTCCTCTCTCTCTCTCCCCCCTCTCCCCTCCTCCCTCATAATCTCTGTGGCTAAGTGTCTGTGAAGCCAAGGCAGATGGGTGCTTGTCTCTGGTGTTACTAAGAGGCAGAGAGGAGCACTGCGGTCAGCCAGCGTGAAATTCAATTTGCGAGCCGTGTTAATAACAGGGGAGAGACTGCCAGCCCCGTCTCGCTTCATTTTCAATCAGATGCGCTTCCCTCCCAGTCCCTCCTCAGCTCCACTAGAGCCACACTGCTTCCCTCCCAGTCCCTCCTCAGCTCCGCTAGAGCCACACTGCCTCCCTCCCAGTCCCTCCTCAGCTCCGCTAGAGCCACGCTGCTTCCCTCCCAGTCCCTCCTCAGCTCCGCTAGAGCCACACTGCCTCCCTCCCAGTCCCTCCTCAGCTCCGCTAGAGCCACGCTGCTTCCCTCCCAGTCCCTCCTCAGCTCCGCTAGAGCCACGCCGCTTCCCTCCCAGTCCCTCCTCAGCTCCGCTAGAGCCACGCTGCTTCCCTCCCAGTCCCTCCTCAGCTCCGCTAGAGCCACGCTGCTTCCCTCCCAGTCCCTCCTCAGCTCCGCTAGAGCCACGCTGCTTCCCTCCCAGTCCCTCCTCAGCTCCGCTAGAGCCACACTGCTTCCCTCCCAGTCCCTCCTCAGCTCCGCTAGAGCCACACTGCCTCCCTCCCAGTCCCTCCTCAGCTCCGCTAGAGCCACACCGCTTCCCTCCCAGTCCCTCCTCAGCTCCACTAGAGCCACACTGCTTCCCTCCCAGTCCCTCCTCAGCTCCGCTAGAGCCACACCGCTTCCCTCCCAGTCCCTCCTCAGCTCCGCTAGAGCCACGCCGCTTCCCTCCCAGTCCCTCCTCAGCTCCGCTAGAGCCACACTGCTTCCCTCCCAGTCCCTCCTCAGCTCCGCTAGAGCCACACTGCTTCCCTCCCAGTCCCTCCTCAGCTCCGCTAGAGCCACACCGCTTCCCTCCCAGTCCCTCCTCAGCTCCGCTAGAGCCACACCGCTTCCCTCCCAGTCCCTCCTCAGCTCCGCTAGAGCCACACCGCTTCCCTCCCAGTCCCTCCTCAGCTCCGCTAGAGCCACACAGCTTCCCTCCCAGTCCCTCCTCAGCTCCGCTAGAGCCACACCGCTTCCCTCCCAGTCCCTCCTCAGCTCCGCTAGAGCCACACTGCTTCCCTCCCAGTCCCTCCTCAGCTCCGCTAGAGCCACACTGCTTCCCTCCCAGTCCCTCCTCAGCAGCGCTAGAGCCACACTGCTTCCCTCCCAGTCCCTCCTCAGCTCCGCTAGAGCCACACCGCTTCCCTCCCAGTCCCTCCTCAGCTCCGCTAGAGCCACGCCGCTTCCCTCCCAGTCCCTCCTCAGCTCCGCTAGAGCCACACTGCTTCCCTCCCAGTCCCTCCTCAGCTCCGCTAGAGCCACGCTGCTTCCCTCCCAGTCCTTCCTCAGCTCCGCTAGAGCCACGCTGCTTCCCTCCCAGTCCTTCCTCAGCTCCGCTAGAGCCACGCTGCTTCCCTCCCAGTCCCTCCTCAGCTCCGCTAGAGCCACGCTGCTTCCCTCCCAGTCCCTCCTCAGCTCCGCTAGAGCCACACTGCCTCCATCCCTCCCAGTCCCTCCTCAGCTCCGCTAGAGCCACGCTGCTTCCCTCCCAGTCCCTCTTCAGCTCCGCTAGAGCCACACTGCCTCCATCCCTCCCAGTCCCTCCTCAGCTCCGCTAGAGCCACACTGCTTCCCTCCCAGTCCCTCCTCAGCTCCGCTAGAGCCATGCTGCTTCCCTCCCAGTCCCTCCTCAGCTCCGCTAGAGCCACACTGCCTCCCTCCCAGTCCCTCCTCAGCTCCGCTAGAGCCACACTGCCTCCCTCCCAGTCCCTCCTCAGCTCCGCTAGAGCCACGCTGCTTCCCTCCCAGTCCCTCTTCAGCTCCGCTAGAGCCACACTGCCTCCATCCCTCCCAGTCCCTCCTCAGCTCCGCTAGAGCCACACTGCTTCCCTCCCAGTCCCTCCTCAGCTCCGCTAGAGCCATGCTGCTTCCCTCCCAGTCCCTCCTCAGCTCCGCTAGAGCCACGCTGCTTCCCTCCCAGTCCCTCCTCAGCTCCGCTAGAGCCACACTGCTTCCCTCCCAGTCCCTCCTCAGCTCCGCTAGAGCCACACCGCTTCCCTCCCAGTCCCTCCTCAGCTCCGCTAGAGCCACACTGCTTCCCTCCCAGTCCCTCCTCAGCTCCGCTAGAGCCACACCGCTTCCCTCCCAGTCCCTCCTCAGCTCCGCTAGAGCCACACTGCTTCCCTCCCAGTCCCTCCTCAGTTATTAATGACGCGTTAAGAATTGAAACTGTTAAAGACTTTTAATTGCATGGTGAGATTGCTTAATTGTGCAGAAGAACATTAAACCGCAAATTAAATCTTCAACCAGGGAGACGTGATTTCACATGGCAGTAACAGAATCTGATCCAGCGGCACTGCAATGGCTCTGTATTACACTGAGGGGCAATGGTAGCACAAGTGTAGGGCAGCTACAATGGGGTGAGGCTGGTAGAATGGGACCACAGTGTGCTGACTATACCCTACATGATCTTCAATGGGGTGAGGCTGGTAGAATGGGACCACAGTGTGCTGACTATACCCTCCATGATCTTCAATGGGGTGAGGCTGGTAGAATGGGACCACAGTGTGCTGACTATACCCTACATGATCTTCAATGGGGTGAGGCAGGTAGAATGGGACCACAGTGTGCTGACTATACCCTCCATGATCTTCAATGGGGTGAGGCTGGTAGAATGGGACCACAGTGTGCTGACTATACCCTACATGATCTTCAATGGGGTGAGGCTGGTAGAATGGGACCACAGTGTGCTGACTATACCCTCCATGATCTTCAATGGGGTGAGGCTGGCAGAATGGGACCACAGTGTGCTGACTATACCCTCCATGATCTTCAATGGGGTGAGGCTGGTAGAATGGGACCACAGTGTGCTGACTATACCCTCCATGATCTTCAATGGGGTGAGGCTGGTAGAATGGGACCACAGTGTGCTGACTATACCCTCCATGATCTTCAATGGGGTGAGGCTGGTAGAATGGGACCACAGTGTGCTGACTATACCCTCCATGATCTTCAATGGGGTGAGGCTGGTAGAATGGGACCACAGTGTGCTGACTATACCCTCAATGATCTTCAATGGGGTGAGGCTGGTAGAATGGGACCACAGTGTGCTGACTATACCCTACATGATCTTCAATGGGGTGAGGCTGGTAGAATGGGACCACAGTGTGCTGACTATACCCTACATGATCTTCAATGGGGTGAGGCTGGTAGAATGGGACCACAGTGTGCTGACTATACCCTACATGATCTTCAATGGGGTGAGGCTGGTAGAATGGGACCACAGTGTGCTGACTATACCCTACATGATCTTCAATGGGGTGAGGCTGGTAGAATGGGACCACAGTGTGCTGACTATACCCTACATGATCTTCAATGGGGTGAGGCTGGTAGAATGGGACCACAGTGTGCTGACTATACCCTACATGATCTTCAATGGGGTGAGGCTGGTAGAATGGGACCACAGTGTGCTGACTATACCCTCCATGATCTTCAATGGGGTGAGGCTGGCAGAATGGGACCACAGTGTGCTGACTATACCCTCCATGATCTTCAATGGGGTGAGGCTGGTAGAATGGGACCACAGTGTGCTGACTATACCCTACATGATCTTCAATGGGGTGAGGCTGGTAGAATGGGACCACAGTGTGCTGACTATACCCTCCATGATCTTCAATGGGGTGAGGCTGGTAGAATGGGACCACAGTGTGCTGACTATACCCTACATGATCTTCAATGGGGTGAGGCTGGTAGAATGGGACCACAGTGTGCTGACTATACCCTCCATGATCTTCAATGGGGTGAGGCTGGTAGAATGGGACCACAGTGTGCTGACTATACCCTCCATGATCTTCAATGGGGTGAGGCTGGTAGAATGGGACCACAGTGTGCTGACTATACCCTACATGATCTTCAATGGGGTGAGGCTGGTAGAATGGGACCACAGTGTGCTGACTATACCCTCCATGATCTTCAATGGGGTGAGGCTGGTAGAATGGGACCACAGTGTGCTGACTATACCCTACATGATCTTCAATGGGGTGAGGCTGGTAGAATGGGACCACAGTGTGCTGACTATACCCTACATGATCTTCAGTGGGGTGAGGCTGGTAGAATGGGACCACAGTGTGCTGACTATACCCTACATGATCTTCAATGGGGTGAGGCTGGTAGAATGGGACCACAGTGTGCTGACTATACCCTACATGATCTTCAATGGCAGACAGACAGACAGCGGCTCTGTTCATAAAGGTACTGAGAGGTAGGATCTGTGAATGAGGGGTCAGGCTGAGAGACACACGCAGGCTGTTTGCTAAACTCTGCTAATCCCAGACAGATTGCGTTCGTCTGTCGTGTGACGGGGCGATTAAGCAGCTCTGAGGAAACCTAACAGACTGCGGAGAGAAGAGAAAATAGCACCCTGGACGAAATATTGGAAACACCCGCCAGAGCACTGTCAATAGCACAGCATGGGACTGATTCACCTGCCATATCACTGTCAATAGCACAGCATGGGACTGATTCACCTGCCATAGCACTGTCAATAGCACAGCATGGGACTGATTCACCTGCCATAGCACTGTCAATAGCACAGCATGGGACTGATTCACCTGCCATAGCACTGTCAATAGCACATACCAGAATCTAAATCTTTCTCTCTCATTCCCCTCTTTATCACTCTCCTCTTTCTCTCTCATTCCCCTCTTTCTCTATCACTCTCTTCTTTCTCTCTCGTTCGTCTCTTTCTCTATCATTCCCCACTTTCTCTCTCGTTCCCCTCTTTCTCTCTCGTTCCCCTCTTAATCTATCACTCCCCTCTTTCTCTCTCGTTCCTCTATTTCTCTATCGCTCCCCTCTTTCTCTCTCGTTCACCTCTTTCTCTCTCGTTCCCCTCTTTCTCTATCGCTCCCCTTTTTCTCTCTCGTTCCCCTCTTTCTCTCCAGATCCTCTCTTTCTCTCTCGTTCCCCACTTTCTCTCTCGTTCCCCTCTTTCTCTCTCGTTCCTCTCTATCTCTATCACTCCCCTCTTTCTCTCTCGTTCCTCTCTTTCTCTATCACTCTCCTCTTTCTCTCTTGTTCCCCACTTTCTCTCTCGTTCCCCTCTTTCTCTCTCATTCCCATCTTTCTCGATCATTCCCCTCTTTCTCTCTCGTTCCCCTCTTTCTCTCTCGTTCCCCTCTTTCTCTCTCGTTCCTCTCTTTCTCTATCATTCCCCTCTTTCTCTCTCGTTCCTCTCTTTCTCTCTCGTTCCTCTCTTTCTCTATCATTCCCCTCTATCTCTCTCGTTCCTCTCTTTCTCTCTCATTCCTCTCTTTCTCTATCACTCCTCTCTTTCTCTCTCGTTCCTCTCTTTCTCTATCACTCCCCTCTTTCTCTCTCGTTCCTCTTTTTCTCTCTCGTTCCCCTCTTTCTCTCTCGTTCCTCTTTTTCTCTCTCGTTCCCCTCTTTCTCTCTCATCCCTCTCTTTCTCTATCACTCCCCTCTTTCTCTCTCGTTCCTCTCTTTCTCTATCATTCCCCTCTATCTCTCTCGTTCCTCTCTTTCTCTCTCATTCCTCTCTTTCTCTATCACTCCTCTCTTTCTCTCTCGTTCCTCTCTTTCTCTATCACTCCTCTCTTTCTCTCTCGTTCCTCTCTTTCTCTCTCATTCCTCTCTTTCTCTATCACTCCCCTCTTTCTCTCTCGTTCCTCTCTTTCTATATCATTCCCCTCTTTCTCTCTCGTTCCTCTCTTTCTCTCTCGTTCCCCTCTTTCTCTCTCGTTCCTCTCTTTCTCTCTCATTCCTCTCTTTCTCTCTCGTTCCTCTCTTTCTCTATTGTTCCTCTCTTTCTCTAACACTCCCCTCTTTCTCTCTCGTTCCTCTCTTTCTCTATCACTCCTCTCTTTCTCTCTCGTTCCTCTCTTTCTCTATCATTTCACTCTTTCTCTCTCGTTCCTCTCTTTCTCTCTCATTCCTCTCTTTCTCTATCACTCCGCTCTTTCTCTCTCGTTCCCCTCTTTCTCTCTCGTTCCTCTCTTTCTCTATCATTCCCCTCTTTCTCTCTCGTTCCTCTCTTTCTCTCTCGTTCCTCTCTTTCTCTCTCGTTCCTCTCTTTCTCTCTCGTTCCTCTCTTTCTCTATCATTCCCCTCTATCTCTCTCGTTCCTCTCTTTCTCTCTCGTTCCCCTCTATCTCTATCATTCCCCTCTATCTCTCTCGTTCCTCTCTTTCTCTCTCATTCCTCTCTTTCTCTATCACTCCTCTCTTTCTCTCTCGTTCCTCTCTTTCTCTCTCGTTCCTCTCTTTCTCTATCACTCTCCTCTTTCTCTCTCGTTCCCCTCTTTCTCTCTCGTTCCCCTCTTTCTCCATCGTTCCCCACTTTCTCTCTCGGTCCCCTCTTTCTCTCTCGTTCCCCTCTTTCTCTATCACTCCCCTCTTTCTCTCTCGTTCCCCTCTTTCTCTCTCGATCCTCTCTTTCTCTCTCGTTCCCCACTTTCTCTCTCGTTCCTCTCTTTCTCTCTCGTTCCCCACTTTCTCTCTCGTTCCTCTCTTTCTCTCTCGTTCCCCACTTTCTCTCTCGTTCCCCTCTTTCTCTCTCATTCCTCTCTTTCTCTATCACTCCCCTCTTTCTCTCTCGTTCCTCTCTTTCTCTATCACTCCCCTCTTTCTCTCTCACTCCCCTCTTTCTCTCTCGTTCCTCTCTTTCTCTCTCGTTCCTCTCTTTCTCGCTCGTTCCCCTCTTTCTCTATCACTCCCCTCTTTCTCTCTCGTTCCTCTCTTTCTCTCTCGTTCCTCTCTTTCTCTATCACTCCC
Organism: Acipenser ruthenus; assembly: GCF_902713425.1. Taxonomy (NCBI): domain Eukaryota; kingdom Metazoa; phylum Chordata; class Actinopteri; order Acipenseriformes; family Acipenseridae; genus Acipenser; species Acipenser ruthenus. The sequence continues at coordinate 8,078,531 of NC_081238.1, read as the reverse complement.
CTCTTTCTCTCTCGTTCCTCTCTTTCTCTCTCGTTCCCCACTTTCTCTCTCGTTCCCCTCTTTCTCTCTCGTTCCTCTCTTTCTCTATCACTCCCCTCTTTCTCTCTCATTCCCCTCTTTCTCTCTCGTTCCTCTCTTTCTCTATCACTCCCCTCTTTCTCTCTCGTTCCTCTTTTTCTCTCTTGTTCCCCACTTTCTCTCTCGTTCCCCTCTTTCTCTCTCGTTCCTCTCTTTCTCTATCACTCTCCTCTTTCTCTCTCGTTCCCCTCTTTCTCTCTCGTTCCCCTCTTTCTCTCTCGTTCCCCTCTTTCTCTCTCGTTCCCATCTTTCTCTCTCGTTCCCCTCTTTCTCTCTCATTCCTCTCTTTCTCTCTCCATTCCTCTAATTCTCTATCACTCCCCTCTTTCTCTCTCGTTCCCCTCTTTCTCTTTCACTCCCCTCTTTCTCTCTCGTTCCTCTCTTTCTCTCTCGTTCCCCTCTTTCTCTATCACTCCCCTCTTTCTCTCTCGTTCCTATCTTTCTCGATTGTTCTTCTCTTTCTCTCTCGTTCCCCTCTTTCTCTCTCGTTCCTCTCTTTCTCTCTCGTTCCCCACTTTCTCTCTCGTTCCCCTCTTTCTCTCTCGTTCCTCTCTTTCTCTATCTCTCCTCTCTTTCTCTCTCGTTCCCCTCTTTCTCTCTCGCTCCTCTCTTTCTCTCTCGTTCCTCTCTTTCTCTATCACTCTCCTCTCTCTCTCGTTCCTCTCTTTCTCTATCACTCCCCTCTTTCTCTCTCGTTACCCTCTTTCTCTCTCGTTCCTCTCTTTCTCGATTGTTCTTCTCTTTCTCTCTCGTTCCTCTCTTTCTCTCTCGTTCCTCTCTTTCTCTCTCGTTCCCCACTTTCTCTCTCGTTCTCCTCTTTCTCTCTCGTTCCTCTCTTTCTCTCTCGTTCCCCTCTTTCTCTCTCGTTCCTCTCTTTCTCTCTCGTTCCCCTCTTTCTCTCTCGTTCCCCTCTTTCTCTCTCGTTCCCCTCTTTCTCTATCATTCTCCACTTTCTCTCTCGTTCCCCTCTTTCTCTCTCGTTCCTCTCTTTCTCTATCACTCCCCTCTTTCTCTCTCGTTCCCCTCTTTCTCTCTCGTTCCCCTCTTTCTCTATCACTCCCCTCTTTCTCTCTCGTTCCCCTCTTTCTCTCTCGATCCTCTCTTTCTCTCTCGTTCCTCTCTTTCTCTCTCGTTCCCCACTTTCTCTCTCGTTCACCTCTTTCTCTCTCGTTCCCCTCTTTCTCTCTCGTTCCCCTCTTTCTCTCTCGTTCCTCTCTTTCTCTCTCGTTCCTCTCTTTCTCTATCACTCCCCTCTTTCTCTCTCATTCCTCTCTTTCTCTATCACTCTCCTCTTTCTCTCTCGTTCCCCTCTTTCTCTCTCGTTCCCCTCTTTCTCCCTCATTCCCCACTTTCTTTCTCGTTCCCCTCTTTCTCTCACGTTCACCTCTTTCTCTCTCGTTCCTCTCTTTCTCTCTCGTTCCCCTCTTTCTCTCTCGTTCCCCTCTTTCTCTCTCGTTCCTCTATTTCTCTATCACTCCCCTCTTTCTCTCTCGTTCCCCTCTTTCTCTCTCATTCCTCTCTTTCTCTCTCGCTCCCCTCTTTCTCTCTCGTTCCCCTCTTTCTCTCTCGTTCTTCTCTTTCTCTCTCGTTCCTCTCTTTCTCTATCACTCCCCTCTTTCTCTCTCGTTCCCCTCTTTCTCTCTCATTCCTCTCTTTCTCTATCGCTCCCCTCTTTCTCTCTCGTTCCTCTCTTTCTCTCTCGTTCCCCTCTTTCTCTCTCGTTCTTCTCTTTCTCTCTTGTTCCTCTCTTTCTCTCTCGTTCCCCTCTTTCTCTCTCGTTCCTCTCTTTCTCTCTCGTTTCCCTCTTTCTCTCTCGTTCCCCTCTTTCTCTCTCGTTCCCCTATTTCTCTATCATTCCCCACTTTCACTCTCGTTCCTCTCTTTCTCTCTCGTTCCTCTCTTTCTCCCTCATTCCCCACTTTCTCTCTCGTTCCCCTCTTTCTCTCACGTTCACCTCTTTCTCTCTCGTTCCCCACTTTCTCTTTCGTTCCCCTCTTTCTCTCTCGTTCCTCTCTTTCCCTCTCGTTCCTCTCTTTCTCTATCACTCCCCTCTTTCTCTCTCGTTCCTCTCTTTCTCTATCACTCCCCTCTTTCTCTCTCGTTCCCCTCTCTCTCTCGTTCCCCTCTTTCTCTCTCGTTCCCCTCTTTCTCTCTCGTTCCCCACTTTCTCTCTCGTTCCCCTCTTTCTCTCTTGTTCCCCTCTTTCTCTATCATTCCCCACTTTCTCTCTTGTTCCCCTCTTTCTCTCTCGTTCCCCCTTCTCTCTCGTTCCTCTCTTTCTCTCTCATTCCTCTCTTTCTCGATCGTTCCCCTCTTTCTCTCTCATTCCCGTCTTTCTCTCTCGCTCCTCTCTTTCTCTCTCATTCCTCTATTTCTCTATCGCTCCTCTCTTTCTCTCTCGTTCCCCTCTTTCTCTATCATTCCCCACTTTCTCTCTCGTTCCCCTCTTCCTCTGTCATTCCCCACTTTATCGTTCCTCTCTTTCTCTCTCGTTCCCCTCTTTCTCTCTCGTTCCCCTCTTTCTTGATCTCTGTTCTCTTTCTCTCTCGTTCCTCTCTTTCTCTCTCGTTCCTCTCTTTCTCTCTCGTTCCTCTCTTTCTCTCTCGTTCCCCTCTTTCTGTCTCGTTCCCCACTTTCTCTCTCGTTCCCCACTTTCTCTCTCATTCCTCTCATTCTCTATCACTCCCCTCTTTCTCTCTCGTTCCCTCTTTCTCTCTCATTCCCCACTTTCTCTCTCATTCCTCTCTTTATCTATCACTCCCCTCTTTCTCTCTCACTCCCCTCTTTCTCTCTCATTCCCCTCTTTCTCTCTCGTTCCTCTCTTTCTCTCTCGTTCCCCACTTTCTCTCTCGTTCCCCTCTTTCTCTCTCGTTCCTCTCTTTCTCTCTCGTTCCTCTCTTTCTCTATCACTCCCCTCTTTCTCTCTCGTTCCCCTCTTTCTCTCTCGTTCCTCTCTTTCTCTATCACTCCCCTCTTTCTCTCTCGTTCCTCTTTTTCTCTCTCGTTCCCCACTTTCTCTCTCGTTCCCCTCTTTCTCTCTCGTTCCTCTCTTTCTCTATCACTCTCCTCTTTCTCTCTCGTTCCTCTCTTTCTCTCTCGTTCCCCTCTTTCTCTCTCGTTCCCCTCTTTCTCTCTCGTTCCCATCTTTCTCTCTCGTTCCCCTCTTTCTCTCTCATTCCTCTCTTTCTCTCTCCATTCCTCTAATTCTCTATCACTCCCCTCTTTCTCTATCACTCCCCTCTTTCTCTCTCGTTCCCCTCTTTCTCTTTCACTCCCCTCTTTCTCTCTCGTTCCTCTCTTTCTCTCTCGTTCCCCTCTTTCTCTATCACTCCCCTCTTTCTCTCTCGTTCCTCTCTTTCTCGATTGTTCTTCTCTTTCTCTCTCGTTCCTCTCTTTCTCTCTCGTTCCTCTCTTTCTCTCTCGTTCCCCACTTTCTCTCTCGTTCCCCTCTTTCTCTCTCGTTCCCATCTTTCTCTCTCGTTCCCCTCTTTCTCTCTCATTCCTCTCTTTCTCTCTCCATTCCTCTAATTCTCTATCACTCCCCTCTTTCTCTATCACTCCCCTCTTTCTCTCTCGTTCCCCTCTTTCTCTTTCACTCCCCTCTTTCTCTCTCGTTCCTCTCTTTCTCTCTCGTTCCCCTCTTTCTCTATCACTCCCCTCTTTCTCTCTCGTTCCTCTCTTTCTCGATTGTTCTTCTCTTTCTCTCTCGTTCCTCCCTTTCTCTCTCGTTCCTCTCTTTCTCTCTCGTTCCCCACTTTCTCTCTCGTTCCCCTCTTTCTCTCTCGTTCCTCTCTTTCTCTATCACTCTCCTCTCTCTCTCGTTCCTCTCTTTCTCTATCACTCCCCTCTTTCTCTCTCGTTACCCTCTTTCTCTCTCGTTCCTCTCTTTCTCGATTGTTCTTCTCTTTCTCTCTCGTTCCTCTCTTTCTCTCTCGTTCAGCTCTTTCTCTCTCGTTCCCCACTTTCTCTCTCGTTCTCTTTCTCTCTCGTTCCTCTCTTTCTCTATCACACTCCTCTTTCTCTCTCGTTCCTCTCTTTCTCTCTCATTCCCCACTTTCTCTCTCGTTCTCCTCTTTCTCTCTTGTTCCTCTCTTTCTCTATCACTCTCCTCTTTCTCTCTCGTTCCTCTCTTTCTCTATCACTCTCCTCTTTCTCTCTCGTTCCTCTCTTTCTCTATCACTCCACTCTTTCTCTCTCGTTCCCCTCTTTCTCTCTCGTTCCCCTCTTTCTCTCTCGTTCCTCTCTTTCTCTATCACTCCCCTCTTTCTCTCTCGTTCCTCTTTTTCTCTCTCGTTCCCCACTTTCTCTCTCGTTCCCCTCTTTCTCTCTCGTTCCTCTCTTTCTCTATCACTCTCCTCTTTCTCTCTCGTTCCTCTCTTTCTCTCTCGTTCCCCACTTTCTCTCTCGTTCTCCTCTTTCTCTCTCGTTCCTCTCTTTCTCTATCACACTCCTCTTTCTCTCTCGTTCCTCTCTTTCTCTCTCATTCCCCACTTTCTCTCTCGTTCTCCTCTTTCTCTCTCGTTCCTCTCTTTCTCTATCACTCTCCTCTTTCTCTCTCGTTCCTCTCTTTCTCTATCACTCTCCTCTTTCTCTCTCGTTCCTCTCTTTCTCTATCACTCCCCTCTTTCTCTCTCGTTCCCCTCTTTCTCTCTCGTTCCTCTCTTTCTCTCTCGTTCCCCTCTTTCTCTCTCGTTCCCATCTTTCTCTCTCACTCTCCTCTTTCTCTCTCGTTCCTCTCTTTCTCTCTCGTTCCCCTCTTTCTCTCTCGTTCTTCTCTTTCTCTCTTGTTCCTCTCTTTCTCTCTCGTTCCCCTCTTTCTCTCTCGTTCCTCTCTTTCTCTCTCGTTTCCCTCTTTCTCTCTCGTTCCCCTCTTTCTCTCTCGTTCCCCTATTTCTCTATCATTCCCCACTTTCACTCTCGTTCCTCTCTTTCTCTCTCGTTCCTCTCTTTCTCCCTCATTCCCCACTTTCTCTCTCGTTCCCCTCTTTCTCTCACGTTCACCTCTTTCTCTCTCGTTCCCCACTTTCTCTTTCGTTCCCCTCTTTCTCTCTCGTTCCTCTCTTTCCCTCTCGTTCCTCTCTTTCTCTATCACTCCCCTCTTTCTCTCTCGTTCCTCTCTTTCTCTATCACTCCCCTCTTTCTCTCTCGTTCCCCTCTCTCTCTCGTTCCCCTCTTTCTCTCTCGTTCCCCTCTTTCTCTCTCGTTCCCCACTTTCTCTCTCGTTCCCCTCTTTCTCTCTCGTTCCCCCTTCTCTCTCGTTCCTCTCTTTCTCTCTCATTCCTCTCTTTCTCGATCGTTCCCCTCTTTCTCTCTCATTCCCGTCTTTCTCTCTCGCTCCTCTCTTTCTCTCTCATTCCTCTATTTCTCTATCGCTCCTCTCTTTCTCTCTCGTTCCCCTCTTTCTCTATCATTCCCCACTTTCTCTCTCGTTCCCCTCTTCCTCTGTCATTCCCCACTTTCTCGTTCCTCTCTTTCTCTCTCGTTCCCCTCTTTCTCTCTCGTTCCCCTCTTTCTTGATCTCTGTTCTCTTTCTCTCTCGTTCCTCTCTTTCTCTCTCGTTCCTCTCTTTCTCTCTCGTTCCCCTCTTTCTGTCTCGTTCCCCACTTTCTCTCTCGTTCCCCACTTTCTCTCTCATTCCTCTCATTCTCTATCACTCCCCTCTTTCTCTCTCGTTCCCTCTTTCTCTCTCATTCCCCACTTTCTCTCTCATTCCTCTCTTTATCTATCACTCCCCTCTTTCTCTCTCACTCCCCTCTTTCTCTCTCATTCCCCTCTTTCTCTCTCGTTCCTCTCTTTCTCTCTCGTTCCCCACTTTCTCTCTCGTTCCCCTCTTTCTCTCTCGTTCCTCTCTTTCTCTCTCGTTCCTCTCTTTCTCTATCACTCCCCTCTTTCTCTCTCGTTCCCCTCTTTCTCTCTCGTTCCTCTCTTTCTCTATCACTCCCCTCTTTCTCTCTCGTTCCTCTTTTTCTCTCTCGTTCCCCACTTTCTCTCTCGTTCCCCTCTTTCTCTCTCGTTCCTCTCTTTCTCTATCACTCTCCTCTTTCTCTCTCGTTCCTCTCTTTCTCTCTCGTTCCCCTCTTTCTCTCTCGTTCCCCTCTTTCTCTCTCGTTCCCATCTTTCTCTCTCGTTCCCCTCTTTCTCTCTCATTCCTCTCTTTCTCTCTCCATTCCTCTAATTCTCTATCACTCCCCTCTTTCTCTATCACTCCCCTCTTTCTCTCTCGTTCCCCTCTTTCTCTTTCACTCCCCTCTTTCTCTCTCGTTCCTCTCTTTCTCTCTCGTTCCCCTCTTTCTCTATCACTCCCCTCTTTCTCTCTCGTTCCTCTCTTTCTCGATTGTTCTTCTCTTTCTCTCTCGTTCCTCTCTTTCTCTCTCGTTCCTCTCTTTCTCTCTCGTTCCCCACTTTCTCTCTCGTTCCCCTCTTTCTCTCTCGTTCCCATCTTTCTCTCTCGTTCCCCTCTTTCTCTCTCATTCCTCTCTTTCTCTCTCCATTCCTCTAATTCTCTATCACTCCCCTCTTTCTCTATCACTCCCCTCTTTCTCTCTCGTTCCCCTCTTTCTCTTTCACTCCCCTCTTTCTCTCTCGTTCCTCTCTTTCTCTCTCGTTCCCCTCTTTCTCTATCACTCCCCTCTTTCTCTCTCGTTCCTCTCTTTCTCGATTGTTCTTCTCTTTCTCTCTCGTTCCTCCCTTTCTCTCTCGTTCCTCTCTTTCTCTCTCGTTCCCCACTTTCTCTCTCGTTCCCCTCTTTCTCTCTCGTTCCTCTCTTTCTCTATCACTCTCCTCTCTCTCTCGTTCCTCTCTTTCTCTATCACTCCCCTCTTTCTCTCTCGTTACCCTCTTTCTCTCTCGTTCCTCTCTTTCTCGATTGTTCTTCTCTTTCTCTCTCGTTCCTCTCTTTCTCTCTCGTTCAGCTCTTTCTCTCTCGTTCCCCACTTTCTCTCTCGTTCTCTTTCTCTCTCGTTCCTCTCTTTCTCTATCACACTCCTCTTTCTCTCTCGTTCCTCTCTTTCTCTCTCATTCCCCACTTTCTCTCTCGTTCTCCTCTTTCTCTCTTGTTCCTCTCTTTCTCTATCACTCTCCTCTTTCTCTCTCGTTCCTCTCTTTCTCTATCACTCTCCTCTTTCTCTCTCGTTCCTCTCTTTCTCTATCACTCCACTCTTTCTCTCTCGTTCCCCTCTTTCTCTCTCGTTCCCCTCTTTCTCTCTCGTTCCTCTCTTTCTCTATCACTCCCCTCTTTCTCTCTCGTTCCTCTTTTTCTCTCTCGTTCCCCACTTTCTCTCTCGTTCCCCTCTTTCTCTCTCGTTCCTCTCTTTCTCTATCACTCTCCTCTTTCTCTCTCGTTCCTCTCTTTCTCTCTCGTTCCCCACTTTCTCTCTCGTTCTCCTCTTTCTCTCTCGTTCCTCTCTTTCTCTATCACACTCCTCTTTCTCTCTCGTTCCTCTCTTTCTCTCTCATTCCCCACTTTCTCTCTCGTTCTCCTCTTTCTCTCTCGTTCCTCTCTTTCTCTATCACTCTCCTCTTTCTCTCTCGTTCCTCTCTTTCTCTATCACTCTCCTCTTTCTCTCTCGTTCCTCTCTTTCTCTATCACTCCCCTCTTTCTCTCTCGTTCCCCTCTTTCTCTCTCGTTCCTCTCTTTCTCTCTCGTTCCCCTCTTTCTCTCTCGTTCCCATCTTTCTCTCTCACTCTCCTCTTTCTCTCTCGTTCCTCTCTTTCTCTATCACTCTCCTCTTTCTCTCTCGTTCCCCTCTTTCTCTCTCGTTCCCCTCTTTCTCTCTCGTTCCCATCTTTCTCTCTCGTTCCCCTCTTTCTCTCTCGTTCCCCTCTTTCTCTATCACTCCCCTCTTTCTCTCTCGTTCCTCTCTTTCTCGATTGTTCTTCTCTTTCTCTCTCGTTCCTGTCTTTCTCTCTCGTTCCCCTCTTTCTCTCTCGTTCCCCTCTTTCTCTATCACTCCCCTCTTTCTCTCTCGTTCCCCTCTTTCTCTCTCGTTCCCCTCTTTCTCTCTCGTTCCCCACTTTCTCTCTCGTTCCCCTCTTTCTCTCTCGTTCCCCTCTTTCTCTATCACTCCCCTCTTTCTCTCTCGTTCCTCTCTTTCTCTATCGTTCCCCTCTTTCTCTATCACTCCCCTCTTTCTCTCTCGTTCCCCTCTTTCTCTCTCGTTCCCCTCTTTCTCTCTCGTTCCCCACTTTCTCTCTCGTTCCCCTCTTTCTCTCTCGTTCCCCTCTTTCTCTATCACTCCCCTCTTTCTCGATTGTTCTTCTCTTTCTCTCTCGTTCCTCTCTTTCTCTCTCGCTCCTCTCTTTCTCTCTCGTTCCCCTCTTTCTCTATCACTCCCCTCTTTCTCTCTCGTTCCCCACTTTCTCTCTCGTTCCCCTCTTTCTCTCTCGTTCCCCACTTTCTCTCTCGTTCCCCTCTTTCTCTCTCGTTCCCCTCTTTCTCTATCACTCCCCTCTTTCTCTCTCGTTCCTCTCTTTCTCTATCGTTCCCCTCTTTCTCTATCACTCCCCTCTTTCTCTCTCGTTCCTCTCTTTCTCGATTGTTCTTCTCTTTCTCTCTCGTTCCTCTCTTTCTCTCTCGTTCCTCTCTTTCTCTCTCGTTCCCCACTTTCTCTCTCGTTCCCCTCTTTCTCTCTTGTTCCTCTCTTTCTCTATCACTCTCCTCTTTCTCTCTCGTTCCCCTCTTTCTCTCTCGTTCCCCTCTTTCTCTCTCGTTCCCCTCTTTCTCTCTTGTTCCTCTCGTTCCCCTCTTTCTCTCTCGTTCCCCTCTTTCTCTCTCGTTCCCCTCTTTCTCTCTTGTTCCCCTCTTTCTCTGTTGTTCCTCTCGTTCCTCTCTTACTCTCTCGTTCCTCTCTTTCTCTCACGTTCCCCTCTTTCTCTCTCTTTCCCCTCTTTCTGTCTCGTTCCCCTCTTTCTCTCTCGTTCCCCTCTTTCTCTCTCGTTCCTCTCGTTCCCCTCTTTCTCTCTCGTTCCTCTCTTTCTCTCTCGTTCCCCTCTTTCTCTCTCGTTCCCCTCTTTCTCTCTCGTTCCCCTCTTTCTCTCTTATTGAATCAGGTGAATCAGTCCCATGCTGTGCTATTGACAGTGCTATGGCAGGTGAATCAACCCCATGCTGTGCTATTGACAGTGCTATGGCAGGTGAATCAGTCCCATGCTGTGCTATTGACAGTGCTTTGGCAGGTGAATCAGTCCCATGCTGTGCTATTGACAGTGCTATGGCAGGTGAATCAGTCCCATGCTGTGCTATTGACAGTGCTATGGCAGGTGAATCAGTCCCATGCTGTGCTATTGACAGTGCTATAGCAGGTGAATCAGTCCCATGCTGTGCTATTGACAGTGCTATGGCAGGTGAATCAGTCCCATGCTGTGCTATTGACAGTGCTATAGCAGGTGAATCAGCCCCATGCTGTGCTATTGACAGTGCTATGGCAGGTGAATCAGTCCCATGCTGTGCTATTGACAGTGCTATAGCAGGTGAATCAGTCCCATGCTGTGCTATTGACAGTGCTATAGCAGGTGAATCAGTCCCATGCTGTGCTATTGACAGTGCTATAGCAGGTGAATCAATCCCATGCTGTGCTATTGACAGTGCTATGGCAGGTGAATCAGTCCCATGCTGTGCTATTGACAGTGCTATGGCAGGTGAATCAGTCCCATGCTGTGCTATTGACAGTGCTATGGCAGGTGAATCAGTCCCATGCTGTGCTATTGACAGTGCTATGGCAGGTGAATCAGTCCCATGCTGTGCTATTGACAGTGCTATGGCAGGTGAATCAGTCCCATGCTGTGCTATTGACAGTGCTATAGCAGGTGAATCAGTCCCATGCTGTGCTATTGATAGTGCTATGGCAGGTGAATCAGTCCCATGCTGTGCTATTGACAGTGCTATGGCAGGTGAATCAGTCCCATGCTGTGCTATTGACAGTGCTATGGCAGGTGAATCAGTCCCATGCTGTGCTATTGACAGTGCTATGGCAGGTGAATCAGTCCCATGCTGTGCTATTGACAGTGCTATAGCAGGTGAATCAGTCCCATGCTGTGCTATTGATAGTGCTATGGCAGGTGAATCAGTCCCATGCTGTGCTATTGACAGTGCTATGGCAGGTGAATCAGTCCCATGCTGTGCTATTGACAGTGCTATGGCAGGTGAATCAGTCCCATGCTGTGCTATTGACAGTGCTATGGCAGGTGATTCAGTCCCATGCTGTGCTATTGACAGTGCTATGGCAGGTGAATCAGTCCCATGCTGTGCTATTGACAGTGCTATAGCAGGTGAATCAGTCCCATGCTGTGCTATTGACAGTGCTATGGCAGGTGAATCAGTCCCATGCTGTGCTATTGACAGTGCTATGGCAGGTGAATCAGTCCCATGCTGTGCTATTGACAGTGCTATGGCAGGTGAATCAGTCCTATGCTGTGCTATTGACAGTGCTATGGCAGGTGAATCAGTCCCATGCTGTGCTATTGACAGTGCTATGGCAGGTGAATCAGTCCCATGCTGTGCTATTGACAGTGCTATGGCAGGTGAATCAGTCCCATGCTGTGCTATTGACAGTGCTATGGCAGGTGAATCAGTCCCATGCTATGCTATTGACAGTGCTATGGCAGGTGAATCAGTCCCATGCTGTGCTATTGACAGTGCTATGGCAGGTGAATCAGTCCCATGCTATGCTATTGACAGTGCTATGGCAGGTGAATCAGTCCCATGCTGTGCTATTGACAGTGCTATGGCAGGTGAATCAGCCCCATGGTGTGCTATTGACAGTGCTATGGCAGGTGAATCAGTCCCATGCTGTGCTATTGACAGTGCTATAGCAGGTGAATCAGTCCCATGCTGTGCTATTGACAGTGCTATGGCAGGTGAATCAGTCCCATGCTATGCTATTGACAGTGCTATGGCAGGTGAATCAGTCCCATGCTGTGCTATTGACAGTGCTATGGCAGGTGAATCAGTCCCATGCTGTGCTATTGACAGTGCTATGGCAGGTGAATCAGTCCCATGCTGAGGAGGGACTGGGAGGGAAGCGGCGTGGCTCTGGTGATTTAGAGCTGAGGAGTTTTACTCTTGCTAAAACTTGGAAAGTCCCAAAATGAAATCGGTGATGTGATTTTATTTATTTTGCGAAACGCATGTGATTGAAAATGAAGCGAGACGGGGCTGGCAGTCTCTCCCCTGTTATTAACACGGCTCGCAAATTGAATTTCATGCTGGCTGACCGCAGTGCTCCTCTCTGCCTCTTAGTAACACCAGAGACAAGCGCCCATCTGCCTTGGCTTCACAGACACTGAGCCACAGAGATTATGAGGGAGGAGGGGAGGGGAGAGAGAGGGAGAGGGGAGAGGGGGGAGAGAGAGAGAGAAGGGAGAGAGAAGAGGGGAGGGAGAGAGAGAGGGGAGAAGAGAGAGGAGAATAGAGAGGAGGGGAGGGAGAGAGAGGGACAGGGGAGAGGGGAGAGAGAGAGAGGGGAGGGGAGGGGAGAGGAGGGAGGGAGAGGGAGGGAGAGAGAGCAGAGGGAAAAGGGGGGGAGAGAGGGATGGGGAGAGATAGAGGAGAGGAGAGAGGAGGGGAGGGGAGAGAGAGAGAGGGGAGGGGAGAGGAGGGAGGGAGAGGGAGAGGGAGGGAGAGAGAGCAGAGGGAAAAGGGGGGGAGAGAGGGATGGGGAGAGATAGAGGAGAGGAGAGAGGAGGGGAGGGGAGAGAGGAGGGAGAGGGGAGAGAGGAGGGAGAGGGGAGAGAGGGAGAGGGGGAAGGGAGAGGAGAGGAGAAGAGAGGGGAGGGAGAGAGGGAGAGGGGGGAGAGGGAGAGGGGAGGGGAGGTTCCTACTCTCCAGGAGTGACTCAGCCTGGAAGGAAGGATCAGAGAAAGAATGCAAGGTGTTTTTTAAATTCTTAATTAATGTAACGATGTGCAGTTTTGTAACGGTGATGAGCCAGGCTCAGTCAGGTGACAAGTTGCACAAGGAGTTGTCTAGGCCACTGAACTTACTCAGCATCATGAACCGGTAAGAAAGTTTACAAACGAGAGGAGGCCATTCAGCCCATCTTGCTCGTTTGGTTGTTAGTAGCTTATTGATCCCAGAATCTCATCAAGCAGCTTCTTGAAGGATCCCAGGGTGTCAGCTTCAACAACATTACTGGGGAGTTGGTTCCAGACCCTCACAATTCTCTGTGTAAAAAAGTGTCTCCTATTTTCTGTTCTGAATGCCCCTTTATCTAATCTCCATTTGTGACCCCTGGTCCTTTTTTCTTTTTTCAGGTCGAAAAAGTCCCCTGGGTCGACATTGTCAATACCTTTTAGGATTTTGAATGTTTGAATCAGATCACCGCGTAGTCTTCTTTGTTCAAGACTGAATAGATTCAATTCTTTGAGCCTGTCTGCATACGACATGCCTTTTAAACCCGGGATAATTCTGGTTGCTCTTCTTTGCACTCTTTCTAGAGCAGCAATATCCTTTTTGTAACGAGGTGACCAGAACTGAACACAATATTCTAGGTGAGGTCTTACTAATGCATTGTAGAGTTTTAACATTACTTCCCTTGATTTAAATTCAACACTTCTCACAATATATCCGAGCATCTTGTTGGCCTTTTTTATAGCTTCCCCACATTGTCTAGATGAAGACATTTCTGAGTCAACGTAAACTCCTAGATCTTTATCATAGATTCCTTCTTCATTTTCAGTATCTCCCAGATGATATTTATAATGCATATTTTTATTGCCCGCGTGCAGTACTTTACACTTTCCTCTATTAAATGTCATTTGCCATGTGTCTGCCCAGTTCTGAATGCTGTCGAGATCATTTTGAATGACCTTTTCTGCTGCAACAGTGTTTGCCACTCCTCTTATTTTTGTGTCTTCTGCAAATTAAACGAGTTTGCTTACTATACCAGAATCTAAATCATTAATGTAGATTAGGAATAGCAGAGGACCTAATACTGATCCCTGTGGTACACCACTGGTTACCTCGCTCCATTTTTAGGTTTCTCCTCTAATCAGTACTTTCTGTTTTCTACATGTTAACCACTCCCTAATCCATGTGCATGCATTTCCTTGAATCCCTACTGCGTTCAGTTTGAGAATTAATCTTTTATGCGGGACTTTGTCAAAAACTTTCTGGAAATCTAAATAGACCATGTCGTATGTTTTGCAATTATCCATGTTCAATGTTGCATCCTCAAAAAAGTCAAGCAGGTTAGTTAGACACGATCTCCCTTTCCTAAAACCATGCTGACTGTCTCCCAGGGTATTGTTACCATATAGGTAATTTTCCATTTTGGATCTTATTATAATGTCCATAAGTTTACATATAATAGAAGTCAGGCTTATTGGTCTGTAGTTACCTGGTTCGGTTTTGTCTCCCTTTTTGTGGATCGGTATTACGTTTGCTATTTTCCAGTCTGTCGGTACAACCCCTGTGTCAAGAGACTGTTGCATGATCTTGGTTAGCGGTTTGTAAATAACTTCTTTCATTTCTTTGAGTACTATTGGGAGGATCTCATCCGGCCCAGGGGATTTGTTTATTTTAAGAGCTCCTAGTCCCTTTAACACTTCTGCCTCTGTTATGCTAAAGTTATTTAAATCTGGATAGGAACAGGTCGACATGTGGGGCATGTTGTCCATATCCTCCTTTGTAAAAACTTGTGAAAAGTAATCATTTAATATTCTCGCTATTTTTTTTTCTTCGTCTGTGATTTTGCCGTTTGTGTCTCTTAGACATTTAACCTCCTCTCTTACTGTTATAAGATTGGAAAAACGTTTTGGAATTGGTTTTAGCCCTAGATTTCCTAATCTACATTAATGATTTAGATTCTGGTACAGTAAGCAAACTTGTTAAATTTGTAGACGACACAAAAGTAGGAGGAGTGGCAAACACTGTTGCAGCAGCAAAGGGCATTCAAAATGATCTCGACAGCATTCAGAACTGGGCAGACACATGGCAAATGACATTTAATAGAGGAAAGTGGAAGGTGCTGCACGCAGGCAATACATTTCTCCCCCCTTCCTTTCTATATTGGTTAATTGTGGGCTCTAGTTTTTTTATTTAACATCGCTGAGTCCCTTGACCCTGTGGATTGCAACCACAATGTAGAAACATCTAGAGAATGGATGGGAATGGTCAATAAACATCACTGCTGTTTCTCTTAAAGCATGTTTATTTATTTCTAATACTGGACCCTGTCTTAATACTGTATTACATTCTGAATATGAATATAGCTGAGTTATTAATTGTAGGTAATACTTAGAATACCAGATACATATTTAGCATTAAAAAGCAATCCATGTGATTTCTTTACCAGTCGTTCATTATTTAGTGTATCAGCCTCCACACAAAGCCGAGC
>NC_081238.1:7919120-8056620 GCF_902713425.1 Acipenser ruthenus | reverse complement strand
TACATTTATAGTATTACAAATATACATGTACTGCAATTATATTGTTTCTATTTAGTGTTTTGTAAAAGCTCTAAAATAAACATGATATTATTGAACAGATAAATTATTACAATTCATGAGCAACTATTAGATTAACATATTCCTGCATTTGTGCCTGTATACAGACGTTTATAGCTTTAAATGGTCACATTTATTTTAACAGAAACAGCAAAAAGGTAAAATTTAAATTTTAAAAAAAAGTTTCTATTAGATATATTACTTTGTATAGCATTACACATTATACTACATTAGCACATAATAACAAAAATTACTAGCACTTTACCGTGGTAATTGACTCAAGATCTGCATTCTCCTGTTCACTTGGGGTTATTTCAGGTTCCCGTTCTTCTGATAGATTACTGGATTCTGGTACATCAACGTCTTCATCAGTTTCTAGACTGTCATCATCTTCAGTGTTGCTTACAGTACGAATCTCGTCATGTGTTAAAGAACCCTACAGACGCACACCCACACATAAACAGTAAATCAATTGCATTTAACAAAGTACAAAAAATATTATACACAGAATAAGCCACACAGTAATGTGCAATCAACTACCAAACACGGCCGTTTGAAAATGAACTACTTCCTTCAGAATTAATCCTAAATCATTTGTAGCGCTTTCTATTTATTCTACAAAACAAATAGTAGATCTCGTTATTTCACTTGTTTTACTATCATTTTAACAGGTTTTAACTGTGCCTATATTATGTACAGCCTAGGTTGAAATACTTTACTCAACGTTGTTTCTGCTTGACTTGATTGTTCCTTGTTCCTATAAAATAAAAATAAAGGTTTAGAATATATACTATCGTATTATGACTGAACAGCTTTAATAAATTAAACACTAGTGAAGCTACTTGCCTTATCCTTTTCCATCGTCTAAGTGTTCTTCCTGGAACAGCCATTTGGTCAGCCAGGTAGCGTTTGTAGCCACGCTGTGCTGTGGTGATATCGTTTTTATTATAATCACTCATAATTTACAGCCCACGTGCCAGCCTAAAAAACTGTGTAAAAGTACATTGCATGGATTACTTAAATCACAAGCAGCCAACAATGAGAAAGACATTATGTTAACACTACAGCAGCTCATGTGCGTTATGGCTGCTGTGTTTGACGTCGCACACAGCTCCTCCTACTTTCAGTTCCGTTGTCTGACAAATTCGCTTTCAAAACACTAAAGGAAACAAAATAATATATATTTATCTAGCCAAATTATTAATTAGAAACATAAAAGGGATCGTGGTTTTCATATTTCTTTTTTATTCGATTTATTTGTATTTATCTGGACGTCGTATTTTTTGGCCGACAGGAAGTGAAATCATCACACGTTTCGTGCTGACTTTCAGTTGGGAAGGTGCACAGAGAGACGGAGCAAGCATGTTCGCACTAGTAAAGTGGGTAAATGGCGACGATGACGGTAAATTGAGTGTAATTCCTACTGAGTGGATTAAAGGATTTAATATTGAGGATTTTGAAGAAGAAGGCGACGAAGATGAGCGCCATTATGTCGCAGAGTGGAGAAGAGGGAGTAAACGACCACGTGAAGGATGGCAAGCTTTCGATTGTGAAGTGGAGAAAGTGGGAGGTTAGTATACCATATTTACCACAACTTTGAGATATAGAGATGCATTAGCAATTACGATCTTTGTAAGTAGTAAAAAATGGAAATACATATTTTAATCGTAGGTTGAAAAAAAAAGTTAATTACTGTATCACATGAAGTCAAGAAATGCCAGCAACAATAGCTATGGCCTAGTAGTAGTACTGCATCCCGAATTTTAGGTGACTGCTGTGTTAGATTCTCTGTATAAATTACTCATTTGGAAGTAATTAGAAAAAAATAAGCACACTACATAATTATAAATGTAGTAAAGTTATTATTATTTTTTCATTAAGTCATGTTAAATTTTAAACAACCAATATCTTCCTAGTTACTTTAACATGTAATACTTTTGAAATACAAGAAAACAACTTGTTGAGTATTGATTAATTATGATCCTTTCTGTTTCATTTTTAAGAAAGACAGTTGGAACTTGTTCAAATGCGTGATGCAATGACAAGAGCAGAAGAGACTCCAGCTTTGAAAAGAAAGAAATTTCAAAGTAGCAGATATGCTGATGAATCCAGCAGTGACACCAGACACTCAAGTGTGCCAGGTAAACATTGCTATTTAACATTTCTGTTAAATTTTAAGACTGAACAACATACTACATTTATTTTAAGGTGTGATGCAAGGACCAAATAAAAACTTTGACCCACTAATCATAAGTTACAAATCTGGTGCTGATGGTATCTTTTTTTGTTTGTCACAAGGTTACAGTCTTCTACGCCTGAGGGAATCTGCCATTAATACTGGGTTTTAATTTGCGATTAGGCCCTAGGTAGGAAGCAGTATCTGTCACAGAAGGCTACAAGTGGACGCTGTTGATGGTACAGTATTATTGAGTTCCGCAAAGTTATTTTAGACAGCAGTAAAAAAAAATGTTTTTGGTTTGTTTATTTAGAACTCAAAGACTAAAGCATCTGCAAAGCAACAAAGGTCTACTGAAATTCTGAATCAGCTGACTAAGAAACCGCAAACTAATAAAGAGGATGGAGAGGTACAACAACTTAAAAGTAAAATTCAAGAACTAGAACAGGAGAATAAGAAGCTCAAGGAAACGGTAGTTGGAGGTAAGCATTATTGTTTCAAGCAGAATAAATATAGTATAGCGTCAGGAGCATTATATTAATAAAGACTAATAAATAAGTTAAGAAATGCACATATTTGTGGAAAAAAACAAACTCCTGTTTATTCTGGAACCATACATAAAACTGGATTACTTGTATTGTAACGCTTGAAATGTTTTTGCTTACGATTGTAAGTCGCCCTGGATAAGGGCGTCTGCTAAGAAATAAATAATAATAATAATAATGAGATTAATTAATTAATTGATGATTGATTAGGCGCTGCGCCTATGGGTTAAGACAATGGTATTGGTATCAACATCAACTGCGTTGTGAACCTGCCTTTACTTGATTAGTCCATACAATTGGTGATTTCTAATTGGGGGGGGGTATAAAAAAAGCTTGCCGATTTCCAAATTTTTAAAAAGAAAAGACGAATTGGAACAGAATTGCAAAGGCTTTCATAAAGCCGAATATTGTATAATTGCAGCTATCCCTGTGATATTGGACAAAATTGAGGAGCTAGGAAAGAGGGACAACTGTGGTCCTACTGACCACTCTATTGACAGTGAGGCAAATTGTCTTTGTGGAAGTCCACGGTATGCTGCGTCGTCTGCAGGATCAACTGTGTCCATATCCTCAATTCCTCAATCACAAGGAAATGGAAGACAACTTGACAAGGTAACAGTGTGTTGTATTACAGGCAGTGGTATATGTCAGTGAATCATTATCCTTTTTATAGCTTGCAGATTTAACCCAATTTAATTGAAAACCTAATATGAATTTGTAGAGCAGAAATTTAATTAGTTTTATTATACTTTACCATGACACTTCTGCAGTTCTTTAACAATTAATGACTTTTTGTTTTGGCTTGTACATGTCATCCACAACAGACAAGTAGATCATTATTGCGTTTGTGAGGACTGCATCCTAGGCTTAAGCCCTTTTGACACTGGCACTCCGACCCGGGTCATGACACGCTTATTGGTGTCCCGGGTAATTTTTTTGCTAGTGTGAAAGCACTTACCCGGGTCGTAAGCGGGTTGACCCGGGTAGGAGGCGACCCACTTCAGGAGGTCCGGGTCGAGTGAGGCGAAATGCCGTTTTTTTTTTTTTAGTCTGCACATTGCGTTGTTGCCGCTCCTGACCCGGGTCTATAAATTGCAGTCTGAAACCTCTCGGCCGACCCGCTTGACACCGTGTCAGTGACAGTGTGAAAGCGGCTTTATTGTAACTGGGTTCTTGATGCTATAGAGGTCATATATGCTCAGTGGTGTATTTTACCTTATTGACAAGCACAGACTTTTAAAGGAGCCATAGATAGCATTAATTTTAAATCAAGGCTTATAAAGTCATGAAATTTGCAAGCACACAATTTCCTAGAATCAAGAACAAGCTAGAGAATTACCCGAATCCTGGTTTTGAGAAAATGCCACATATTTATGTTTTTTTCTTGGTTTATTTGTTATTAAAATAAAATTTCTTCTTTAAACAGGTAGAAATTCATCCAGGAAGTGGAGTGTACATAGACCAGCTGGCTTGGACAATAACAAATAAGGCTACTTCCTACACTTCATTTGTGAGAAATGCTATGCTGTCTGTGTTTGACGTTGAAACTTTAGTAAAAAGTAATTTACGTGGTGAAAGTGGCAAACGACAGAAACATGGGGAAAGAAGAGAGGCCTTGGATCCCAACAAAGTGAATGCCATATACGGTGAGTGTTTTTAAGAGTTATTAATTAAATGCTTTTAAACCTTCTTTTTGTAGATGTCCATAATTTTTCTTCCATAGAGCCTCTTTTCACTTAAAAATAGTTTTGAATTCAATATGTTTGTTATTTATGTATTTCTTAGCAGACATCCTTATCCAGGGCAACTTACAATTGTTACAATTATATCACATTATTTTTACATGCAATTACCCATATATATATATATATATATATATATATATATACTATAATTGCTGTAGCAATCTAGGTATAGCACCTTACTCAAAGGTACAACAGAAGGGTCCTCCACCTGAGATTGAATCCATGACCGTCTGGTCAAGAGTCCAGATCCCTAACCACTACTTCACATTGCGCTGTTATTCAGCATTAACCTGTCAAAACCCCAGCCCCTCACAGACAATTTCCGCCTGGGGGGCTGTGCCCTTAAATAAATCACAATATCTTCCAAAGTATAGACAGCACAGGCATGGTTCAGGGCTTGAATTCAAGGTAACCCCTTGGGCATCAAGACTAAAACCTCAGGTGTGATAAAAATCTTACTCGTGATCAGGGAGGTTTCACCATCATCAGACAGCTGTAAGACCAGAGCAGCAAAACGCAAGCTAGTCGATTGCTTTTGTTTTGAATGCATGGGGGTACTAGACACATTGCGAATGGGATATCTCAGCGGTGAAACGACGGATTCGAAAAATTCCTTCGCGGTTTGACGGTAGGAAAACAACGATTTTGATATTCATCAGCTTTTTTTAAGCTTTTGCTTTTGTAATAATATTAAAAATGAGTTATCAAATATAATATTTACGTGCGGTTCCGTGTTCCGCCCGCGGGACTAGAGGGCGTAAGAGGTTTTAACTAAAGAATTAAGAAATAAATGTATGGTGCTATGAACAGGCTTTGTCCTGCACTCACTACTTTAATGGTTGACAATTGAATATTGTCATATGCATTTAAATATGCATTTAGTTCTCAATAAAAATGGGTTTCTTAGCATTCAAACATCGAAACAAACTGAGTTGGTCAGAGTAAGAGTGTACAATTGTTTTTTTTTTTTTAACTTGCAAAAAATGGTGATTCATATAGTGCTTTTGAATGTTATATCTCAAGTATGTATTTTTTTAAAACTTTCTTTTCCTTTTCAGCTCTGATGACATTTCTACTTGCCACCAAATCACATTCTGTAATTCTGTAATTAATGGGAAAATAGCTGAACTTAGGTATGGAATAAAGAAAAACGCACACTAAAATACACAAGGCTTTAATGATACTAACTGATACTGGTACTGGGCTTAGAAGTCATAAACTGCGTGGTAGTTCTAGTTCTGTTTTAGGTTTCCCCTGTGTTTTATTTAGATGTTTAATTTCAAAAACAAATGAAACATCCCTTATTGAAGTTTTGCCTGTTGACTTTATTGTAATGTTTTTGCACTTTTACCATTGATTTACCTTACTTTTACCATGGTTTCCTACGGTTTTCAATTATTTTAAGATATCTTCAAATATTTCAATATGTCTGTTTGGCGAGCTACAGGGCCAAACTGCCAGTTAGAGATACCTTCAAATATTTGAAGGTATCTCTAAATGATGATTCGGCTTGCCGTAAGAAATAGTGTTAATTTACAGTAGTGTTATTGTATCTATAGTGATAATGTACATGTGTATATCCGAGAAATATTAGGGGATGAAAGTAATGTTGTTTTTTTTTTTAAGTAATTCAGTGAAACTCCAACTCTGTTTATAACAAGATTGTAAACAAGATTTTGCAGTCGCTCAGATGAGGGCTCAAACTGATAACTGTTCAATAAAGTTTTATAAATTTATAAAATGGGTGCATTTTATTTATCGTACTACTGTAGCAGTCCACAAAACTTTGCAAACTGTTATTGCATGTGAAGTGATCCATTTGTATTACTCTTTTCCTGCATCACACGTTTACATATGTAAATTCACATTTTTCCATATATGAGTAAATACATTACCAACACAACACTTTAATTATGATATCATACATTTATTGAAATATATATTTCTATATATGTTATTAATGTGTGTATATATATAATAACATGTATTAAACATATATTTTTGACATGATACCATGTATTCATACTATATAATACATACATTTTAAATGTATGTTTCATATGTGATTAATATATTATAAAAGTATGAAAACTATAATTAAACTACATATTTTTCATATATTGTTATTGTATTGTTACATATATGAAATCCGGCCAATTTCTATATATTAAAAATGTATTTAATATTTTTTTACATATATTATCCACTTAACATTTGAATATATTATTTTGTCATTCAATATATTTTAAATAATATATTAAACATATATTTTTCTTCCGTATGGGTCTCTTTCCTCTCTTTCTCTCTCATTCCCCTCTTTCTCTCTCGTTCTTCTCTTTCTCTCTCGTTCCTCTCTTTCTCTCTCGTTCCTCTCTTTCTCTCTCGTTCCTCTCTTTCTCTCTCATTCCCCTCTTTCTCTCTCTTTCCTCTCTTTCTCTCTCATTCCCCTCTTTCTCTCTCTTTCCTCTCTTTCTCTCTCGTTCTTCTCTTTCTCTCTCGTTCCTCTCTTTCTCTCTCGTTCCTCTCTTTCTCTCTCGTTCCCCTCTTTCTCTCTCATTCCCCTCTTTCTCTCTCGTTCCCCTCTTTCTCTCTCTTTCCTCTCTTTCTCTCTCATTCCCCTCTTTCTCTCTCTTTCCTCTCTTTCTCTCTCGTTCTTCTCTTTCTCTCTCGTTCCTCTCTTTCTCTCTCGTTCCTCTCTTTCTCTCTCGTTCCTCTCTTTCTCTCTCGTTCCTCTTTTTCTCTCTCGTTCCTCTCTCTCTCATTCCCCACTTTCTCTCTCTTTCCTCTCTTTCTCTCTCGTTCCCCTCTTTCTCTCTCATTCCCCTCTTTCTCTCTTGTTCCTCTCTTTCTCTCTCGTTCTTCTCTTTCTCTCTCGTTCCCCTCTTTCTCTCTCATTCCCCTCTTTCTCTCTCGTTCCCCTCTTTCTCTCTCTTTCCTCTCTTTCTCTATCACTCCCCTCTTTCTCTCTCTTTCCTCTCTTTCTCTCTCATTCCCCTCTTTCTCTCTCTTTCCTCTCTTTCTCTCTCGTTCCTCTCTTTCTCTCTCGTTCCTCTCTTTCTCTCTCGTTCCCCTCTTTCTCTCTCATTCCCCTCTTTCTCTCTCGTTCCCCTCTTTCTCTCTTTCCTCTCTTTCTCTCTCATTCCCCTCTTTCTCTCTCTTTCCTCTCTTTCTCTCTCGTTCTTCTCTTTCTCTCTCGTTCCTCTCTTTCTCTCTCGTTCCTCTCTTTCTCTCTCGTTCCTCTCTTTCTCTCTCGTTCCTCTCTTTCTCTCTCGTTCCTCTCTCTCTCGTTCCTCTCTCTCTCATTCCCCACTTTCTCTCTCTTTCCTCTCTTTCTCTCTCGTTCCCCTCTTTCTCTCTCATTCCCCTCTTTCTCTCTCGTTCCTCTCTTTCACTCTCGTTCCTCTCTTTCTCTATCACTCCCCTCTTTCTCTCTCGTTCCTCTCTTTCTCTCTCGTTCCCCTCTCTCTCTCGTTCCCCTCTTTCTCTCTCGTTCCTCTCTTTCTCTCTCGTTCCCCTCTTTCTCTCTCGTTCCCCTCTTTCTCTCTCGTTCCTCTTTCCTTCTCGTTCCCCTCTTTCTCTCTCGTTCCTCTCTTTCTCTATCACTACCCTCTTTCTATCTCGTTGCCCTCTTTCTCTCTCGTTCCTCTCTTTCTCTCTCGTTCCTCTCTTTCTCTCTCATTCCTCTCTTTCTCATTCGTTCCCCTCTTTCTCTCTCTTTCCTCTCTCTCTCTCGTTCCCCTCTTTCTCTCTCATTCCCCTCTTTCACTCTCATTCCCCTCTCTCTCTCGTTCCTCTCTTACTATCGTTCCTCTCTTTCTCTATCACTCCCCTCTCTCTCGTTCCTCTCTTTCACTCTCGTTCCTCTCTTTCTCTATCACTCCCCTCTTTCTCTCTCGTTCCTCTCTTTCTCTCTCGTTCCTCTCTTTCTCTCTCGTTCCTCTCTTTCTCTCTCGTTCCTCTCTTTCTCTCTCATTCCCCTCTTTCTCTCTCGTTCCTCTCTTTCTCTCTTTCCCCTCTTTCTCTCATTCCCCTCTTTCTCCCTCGTTCCTCTCTTTCACTCTCATTCCCCTCTCTCTCTCGTTCCTCTCTTACTATCGTTCCTCTCTTTCTCTATCACTCCCCTCTCTCTCGTTCCTCTCTTTCACTCTCGTTCCTCTCTTTCTCTATCACTCCCCTCTTTCTATCTCGTTGCCCTCTTTCTCTCTCGTTCCTCTCTTTCTCTCTCGTTCCTCTCTTTCTCTCTCATTCCTCTCTTTCTCATTCGTTCCCCTCTTTCTCTCTCTTTCCTCTCTTTCTCTCTCGTTCCCCTCTTTCACTCTCATTCCCCTCTCTCTCTCGTTCCTCTCTTTTACTATCGTTCCTCTCTTTCTCTATCACTCCCCTCTCTCTCTCGTTCCTCTCTTTCACTCTCATTCCCCTCTCTCTCTTGTTCCTCTCTTTCACTCTCGTTCCTCTCTTTCTCTATCACTCCCCTCTTTCTCTCTTGTTCCCCTCTTTCACTCTCGTTCCTCTCTTTCTCTTTCACTCCCCTCTTTCTCTCTCATTCCCCTCTTTCTCTCTCATTCCTCTCTTTCTCTCTCGTTCCCCTCTTTCTCTCTCGTTCCCCTCTTTCTCTCTCGTTCCCCTCTTTCTCTCTCGTTCCCCTCTTTCTCTCTCGTTCCTCTCTTTCTCTCTCGTTCCCCTCTTTCTCTCTCGTTCCTCTTTCCTTCTCGTTCCCCTCTTTCCTTCTCGTTCCCCTCTTTCTCTCTCGTTCCTCTCTTTCTCTTTCACTCCCCTCTTTCTCTCTCATTCCTCTCTTTCTCTCTCGTTCCCCTCTTTCTCTCTCGTTCCCCTCTTTCTCTCGTTCCCCTCTTTCTCTCTCGTTCCTCTCTTTCTCTCTCGTTCCCCTCTCTCTCTCGTTCCTCTTTCCTTCTCGTTCCCCTCTTTCTCTCTCGTTCCTCTTTCTCTATCACTACCCTCTTTCTATCTCGTTCCCCTCTTTCTCTCTCGTTCCTCTCTTTCTCTCTCATTCCCCTATTTCTCTCTCATTCCTCTCTTTCTCATTCGTTCCCCTCTTTCTCTCTCTTTCCTCTCTTTCTCTCTCGTTCCCCTCTCACTCTCATTCCCCTCTCACTCTCATTCCCCTCTCTCTCTCGTTCCTCTCTTTTACTATCGTTCCTCTCTTTCTCTATCACTCCCCTCTCTCTCTCGTTCCTCTCTTTCTCTCTCGTTCCTCTCTTTCTCCCTCGTTCCCCTCTTTCTCTCTCGTTCCTCTCTTTCTCTCTCGTTCCTCTCTTTCTCCCTCGTTCCCCTCTTTCTCTCTCGTTCCTCTCTCTCTCTCATTCCCCTCTTTCTCTCTCATTCCCCTCTTTCTCTCTCTTTCCCCTCTTTCTCTCTCATTCCCCTCTTTCTCCCTCGTTCCTCTCTTTCTCTCTCATTCCCCTCTTTCTCTCTCGTTCCCCTCTTTCTCTCTCGTTCCTCTCTTTCTCTCTCGTTCCCCTCTTTCTCTCTCGTTCCTCTCTTTTACTCTCGTTCCTCTCTTTCTCTATCACTCCCCTCTTTCACTCTCATTCCCCTCTATCTCGATCACTCCCCTCTTTCTCTCTCGTTCCCCTCTTTCTCTCTCGTTCCCCTCTTTCTCTCTCGTTCCCCTCTTTCTCTCTCGTTCCCCTCTTTCTCTCTCGTTCCCCTCTTTCTCTCTCGTTCCTCTCTTTCTCTCTCGATCACTCCCCTCTTTCTCTCTCGTTCCTTTCTTTCTCTCTCGTTCCTCTCTTTCTCTCTCGTTCCCCTCTTTCACTCTCGTTCCTCTCTTTCTCTCTCGTTCCTCTCTTTCTCTCTCGTTCCCCTCTTTCACTCTCGTTCCTCTCTTTCTCTCTCGTTCCCCTCTTTCTCTCTCGTTCCTCTCTTTCACTCTCATTCCCCTCTTTCTCTCTAGTTCCTCTCTTTCACTCTCGTTCCTCTCTTTCTCTATCACTCCCCTCTTTCTCTCTCGTTCCCCTCTTTCTCTCTCGTTCTCCTCTTTCACTCTCGTTCCCCTCTTTCACTCTCGTTCCTCTCTTTCACTATCGTTCCTCTCTTTCTCTCTCGTTCCCCTCTTTCTCTCTCGTTCCTCTCTTTCTCTCTCGTTCCCCTCTTTCTCTCTCGTTCCCCTCTTTCTCTCTCGTTCCTCTCTTTCTCTCTCTTTCCCCTCTTTCTCTCTCTTTCCCCTCTTTCTCTCTCATTCCCCTCTTTCTCTCTCATTCCCCTCTTTCTCTCTCGTTCCTCTCTTTCACTCTCGTTCCTCTTTTTCTCTATCACTCCCCTCTTTCTCTCTCGTTCCTCTCTTTCTCTCTCGTTCCTCTCTTTCTCTATCACTCCCCTCTTTCTCTCTCGTTCCCCTCTTTCTCTCTCGTTCCTCTCTTTCTCTCTCGTTCCTCTCTTTCTCTCTCGTTCCCCTCTTTCTCTCTCATTCCCCTCTCTCTCTCGTTCCTCTCTTTCACTCTCGTTCCTCTCTTTCTCTATCACTCCCCTCTTTCTCTCTCGTTCCCCTCTTTCACTCTCGTTCCTCTCTTTCTCTCTTTCTCTATCACTCCCCTCTTTCTCTCTCATTCCCCTCTTTCTCTCTCGTTCCCCTCTTTCACTCTCGTTCCTCTCTCTCTCTTTCTCTATCATTCGCCTCTTTCTCTCGTTCCCCTCTTTCTCTCTCGTTCCCCTCTTTCACTCTCATTCCTCTCTTTCTCTCTCGTTCCTCTCTTTCTCTCTCGTTCCTCTCTTTCTCTCTCGTTCCCCTCTTTCTCTCTCGTTCCCCTCTTTCTCTCTCGTTCCCCTCTTTCTCTCTAGTTCCTCTCTTTCTCTCTCGTTCCCCTCTTTCTCTCTCGTTCCCCTCTTTCTCTCTCGTTCCTCTCTTTCACTCTCATTCCCCTCTTTCTCTCTCGTTCCTCTCTTTCACACTCGTTCCTCTCTTTCTCTATCACTCCCCTCTTTCTCTCTCGTTCCCCTCTTTCTCTCTCATTCCCCTCTTTCTCTCTCTTTCCTCTCTTTCTCTCTCGTTCTTCTCTTTCTCTCTCGTTCCTCTCTTTCTCTCTCGTTCCTCTCTTTCTCTCTCGTTCCCCTCTTTCTCTCTCATTCCCCTCTTTCTCTCTCGTTCCCCTCTTTCTCTCTCTTTCCTCTCTTTCTCTCTCATTCCCCTCTTTCTCTCTCTTTCCTCTCTTTCTCTCTCGTTCTTCTCTTTCTCTCTCGTTCCTCTCTTTCTCTCTCGTTCCTCTCTTTCTCTCTCGTTCCTCTCTTTCTC
Source organism: Acipenser ruthenus (assembly GCF_902713425.1). Lineage (NCBI taxonomy): Eukaryota > Metazoa > Chordata > Actinopteri > Acipenseriformes > Acipenseridae > Acipenser > Acipenser ruthenus. Next base: position 8,044,848 of record NC_081238.1, on the reverse strand, counting down.
TCTCGTTCCTCTTTTTCTCTCTCGTTCCTCTCTCTCTCATTCCCCACTTTCTCTCTCATTCCCCACTTTCTCTCTCTTTCCTCTCTTTCTCTCTCGTTCTTCTCTTTCTCTCTCGTTCCTCTCTTTCTCTCTCGTTCCTCTCTTTCTCTCTCGTTCCTCTCTTTCTCTCTCGTTCCTCTTTTTCTCTCTCGTTCCTCTCTCTCTCATTCCCCACTTTCTCTCTCATTCCCCACTTTCTCTCTCTTTCCTCTCTTTCTCTCTCGTTCCCCTCTTTCTCTCTCATTCCCCTCTTTCTCTCTTGTTCCTCTCTTTCACTCTCGTTCCTCTCTTTCTCTATCACTCCCCTCTTTCTCTCTCGTTCCTCTCTTTCTCTCTCGTTCCCCTCTCTCTCTCGTTCCCCTCTTTCACTCTCATTCCCCTCTCTCTCTCGTTCCTCTCTTACTATCGTTCCTCTCTTTCTCTATCACTCCCCTCTCTCTCGTTCCTCTCTTTCACTCTCGTTCCTCTCTTTCTCTATCACTCCCCTCTTTCTCTCTCGTTCCTCTCTTTCTCTCTCGTTCCTCTCTTTCTCCCTCGTTCCCCTCTTTCTCTCTCGTTCCTCTCTTTCTCTCTCATTCCCCTCTTTCTCTCTCGTTCCTCTCTTTCTCTCTTTCCCCTCTTTCTCTCATTCCCCTCTTTCTCCCTCGTTCCTCTCTTTCACTCTCATTCCCCTCTCTCTTGTTCCCTCTTTCTCTCTCGTTCCTCTCTTTCTCTATCACTACCCTCTTTCTATCTCGTTGCCCTCTTTCTCTCTCGTTCCTCTCTTTCTCTCTCGTTCCTCTCTTTCTCTCTCATTCCTTTCTTTCTCATTCGTTCCCCTCTTTCTCTCTCTTTCCTCTCTTTCTCTCTCGTTCCCCTCTTTCACTCTCATTCCCCTCTCTCTCTCGTTCCTCTCTTTTACTATTGTTCCTCTCTTTCTCTATCACTCCCCTCTCTCTCTCGTTCCTCTCTTTCACTCTCATTCCCCTCTCTCTCTTGTTCCTCTCTTTCACTCTCGTTCCTCTCTTTCTCTATCACTCCCCTCTTTCTCTCTTGTTCCCCTCTTTCACTCTCGTTCCTCTCTTTCTCTTTCACTCCCCTCTTTCTCTCTCATTCCCCTCTTTCTCTCTCATTCCTCTCTTTCTCTCTCGTTCCCCTCTTTCTCTCTCGTTCCCCTCTTTCTCTCTCGTTCCCCTCTTTCTCTCTCGTTCCTCTCTTTCTCTCTCGTTCCCCTCTTTCTCTCTCGTTCCTCTTTCCTTCTCGTTCCCCTCTTTCTCTCTCGTTCCTCTCTTTCTCTTTCACTCCCCTCTTTCTCTCTCATTCCCCTCTTTCTCTCTCATTCCTCTCTTTCTCTCTCGTTCCCCTCTTTCTCTCTCGTTCCCCTCTTTCTCTCGTTCCCCTCTTTCTCTCTCGTTCCTCTCTTTCTCTCTCGTTCCCCTCTTTCTCTCTCGTTCCTCTTTCCTTCTCGTTCCCCTCTTTCTCTCTCGTTCCTCTTTCTCTATCACTACCCTCTTTCTATCTCGTTCCCCTCTTTCTCTCTCGTTCCTCTCTTTCTCTCTCATTCCCCTATTTCTCTCTCATTCCTCTCTTTCTCATTCGTTCCCCTCTTTCTCTCTCTTTCCTCTCTTTCTCTCTCGTTCCCCTCTCACTCTCATTCCCCTCTCACTCTCATTCCCCTCTCTCTCTCGTTCCTCTCTTTTACTATCGTTCCTCTCTTTCTCTATCACTCCCCTCTCTCTCTCGTTCCTCTCTTTCACTCTCGTTCCTCTCTTTCTCTATCACTCCCCTCTTTCTCTCTCGTTCCTCTCTTTCTCTCTCGTTCCTCTCTTTCTCCCTCGTTCCCCTCTTTCTCTCTCGTTCCTCTCTCTCTCTCATTCCCCTCTTTCTCTCTCATTCCCCTCTTTCTCTCTCTTTCCCCTCTTTCTCTCTCATTCCCCTCTTTCTCCCTCGTTCCTCTCTTTCTCTCTCATTCCCCTCTTTCTCTCTCGTTCCCCTCTTTCTCTCTCGTTCCTCTCTTTCTCTCTCGTTCCCCTCTTTCTCTCTCGTTCCTCTCTTTTACTCTCGTTCCTCTCTTTCTCTATCACTCCCCTCTTTCACTCTCATTCCCCTCTATCTCGATCACTCCCCTCTTTCTCTCTCGTTCCCCTCTTTCTCTCTCGTTCCCCTCTTTCTCTCTCGTTCCCCTCTTTCTCTCTCGTTCCCCTCTTTCTCTCTCGTTCCCCTCTTTCTCTCTCGTTCCCCTCTTTCTCTCTCGTTCCTCTCTTTCTCTCTCGATCACTCCCCTCTTTCTCTCTCGTTCCTTTCTTTCTCTCTCGTTCCTCTCTTTCTCTCTCGTTCCCCTCTTTCACTCTCGTTCCTCTCTTTCTCTCTCGTTCCTCTCTTTCTCTCTCGTTCCCCTCTTTCACTCTCGTTCCCCTCTTTCTCTATCACTCCCCTCTTTCTCTCTCGTTCCCCTCTTTCACTCTCATTCCCCTCTATCTCGATCACTCCCCTCTTTCACTCTCGTTCCCCTCTTTCACTCTCGTTCCCCTCTTTCTCTCTCGTTCCCCTCTTTCTCTCTCGTTCCCCTCTTTCTCTCTCGTTCCTCTCTTTCTCTCTCATTCCCCTCTTTCTCTCTCATTCCCCTCTTTCTCTCTCGTTCCTCTCTTTCACTCTCATTCCCCTCTTTCTCTCTAGTTCCTCTCTTTCACTCTCGTTCCTCTCTTTCTCTATCACTCCCCTCTTTCTCTCTCGTTCCCCTCTTTCTCTCTCGTTCTCCTCTTTCACTCTCGTTCCCCTCTTTCACTCTCGTTCCTCTCTTTTACTATCGTTCCTCTCTTTCTCTCTCGTTCCCCTCTTTCTCTCTCGTTCCTCTCTTTCTCTCTCGTTCCCCTCTTTCTCTCTCGTTCCCCTCTTTCTCTCTCGTTCCTCTCTTTCTCTCTCTTTCCCCTCTTTCTCTCTCATTCCCCTCTTTCTCTCTCATTCCCCTCTTTCTCTCTCGTTCCTCTCTTTCACTCTCGTTCCTCTTTTTCTCTATCACTCCCCTCTTTCTCTCTCGTTCCTCTCTTTCTCTCTCGTTCCTCTCTTTCTCTATCACTCCCCTCTTTCTCTCTCGTTCCCCTCTTTCTCTCTCGTTCCTCTCTTTCTCTCCCATTCCCCCCTTTCTCTCTCGTTCCTCTCTTTCTCTCTCGTTCCCCTCTTTCTCTCTCATTCCCCTCTTTCTCTCTCATTCCCCTCTCTCTCTCGTTCCTCTCTTTCACTCTCGTTCCTCTCTTTCTCTATCACTCCCCTCTTTCTCTCTCGTTCCCCTCTTTCACTCTCGTTCCTCTCTTTCTCTCTTTCTCTATCACTCCCCTCTTTCTCTCTCATTCCCCTCTTTCTCTCTCGTTCCCCTCTTTCACTCTCGTTCCTCTCTTTCTCTCTTTCTCTATCACTCCCCTCTTTCACTCTCATTCGCCTCTTTCTCTCGTTCCCCTCTTTCTCTCTCGTTCCCCTCTTTCACTCTCATTCCTCTCTTTCTCTCTCGTTCCTCTCTTTCTCTCTCGTTCCTCTCTTTCTCTCTCGTTCCTCTCTTTCTCTCTCGTTCCCCTCTTTCTCTCTCGTTCCCCTCTTTCTCTCTCGTTCCCCTCTTTCTCTCTCGTTCCCCTCTTTCTCTCTCGTTCCCCTCTTTCTCTCTCGTTCCTCTCTTTCTCTCTCGTTCCCCTCTTTCTCTCTCGTTCCCCTCTTTCTCTCTCGTTCCTCTCTTTCACTCTCGTTCCTCTCTTTCACTCTCATTCCCCTCTTTCTCTCTCGTTCCTCTCTTTCACACTCGTTCCTCTCTTTCTCTATCACTCCCCTCTTTCTCTCTCGTTCCCCTCTTTCTCTCTCATTCCCCTCTTTCTCTCTCATTCCCCTCTTTCTCTCTCATTCCTCTCTTTCTCTATCACTCCCCTCTTTCTCTCTAGTTCCTCTTTCACACTCGTTCCTCTCTTTCTCTATCACTCCCCTCTTTCTCTCTCGTTCCCCTCTTTCTCTCTCGTTCCCCTCTTTCACTCTCGTTCCTCTCTTTCTCTATCACTCCCCTCTTTCTCTCTCGTTCCCCTCTTTCACTCTCGTTCCCCTCTTTCTCTCTCGTTCCTCTCTTTCTCTCTCGTTCCCCTCTTTCTCTCTCGTTCCTCTCTTTCTCTCTCGTTCCCCTCTTTCTCGATCACTCCCCTCTTTCTCTCTCGTTCCTTTCTTTCTCTCTCATTCCCCTCTCTCTCTCGTTCCCCTCTTTCTCTCTCGTATCTCTCTTTCTCTCTCGTATCTCTCTTTCTCTCTCGTTCCTCTCTTTCTCTCTAGTTCCTCTCTTTCTCTATCACTCCCCTCTTTCTCTCTCGTTCCCCTCTTTCTCTCTCGTTCCCCTCTTTCACTCTCGTTCCTCTTTCTCTCTCGTTCCTCTCTTTCTCTCTTGTTACCCTCTTTCTCTCTCATTCCCCTCTCACTCTCATTCCTCTCTTTCTCTCTCGTTCCCCTCTTTCTCTCTCGTTCCTTTCTTTCTCTCTCATTCCCCTATTTCTCTCTCGTTCCTCTCTTTCTCTATCACTCCCCTCTTTCTCTCTCGTTCCTCTCTTTCTCTCTCGTTCCCCTCTTTCTCTCTCGTTCCCCTCTTTCACTCTCGTTCCCCTCTTTCACTCTCGTTCCCCTCTTTCTCTCTCGTTCCCCTCTTTCTCTCTCGTTCCCCTCTTTCACACTCGTTCCTCTCTTTCTCTATCACTCCCCTCTTTCTCTCTCGTTCCCCTCTTTCTCTCTCGTTCCCCTCTTTCTCTAGTTCCTCTCTTTCACACTCGTTCCTCTCTTTCTCTATCACTCCCCTCTTTCTCTCTCATTCCCCTCTTTCACTCTCATTCCCCTCTCTCTCTCGTTCCCCTCTTTCACTCTCGTTCCTCTTTCTCTATCACTCCCCTCTTTCTCTCTCGTTCCCCTCTTTCACTCATTCCCCTCTATCTCGATCACTCCCCTCTTTCTCTCTCGTTCCCCTCTTTCACTCTCGTTCCCCTCTTTCTCTCTCCTTCCCCTCTTTCTCTCTCGTTCCTCTCTTTCTCTCTCGTTCCCCTCTTTCTCGATCACTCCCCTCTTTCTCTCTCGTTCCTTTCTTTCTATCTCATTTCCCTCTTTCTTTTTCGTTCCCCTCTTTCTCTCTCGTATCTCTCTTTCACTCTCGTTCCTCTCTTTCTCTATCACTCCCCTCTTTCTCTCTCGTTCCCCTCTTTCTCTCTCGTTCCTCTCTTTCTCTCTCGTTCCTCTCTTTCTCTCTCGTTCCCCTCTTTCTCTCTCGTTCCTCTCTTTCTCTCTCGTTCCCCTCTTTCTCTCTCGTTCCCCTCTTTCTCTCTCGTTCCTCTCTTTCACTCTCATTCCCCTCTCTCTCGTTCCTCTCTTTCACTCTCGTTCCTCTCTTTCTCTATCACTCCCCTCTTTCTCTCTCGTTCCCCTCTTTCACTCTCGTTCCTCTCTTTCTCTTTCACTCCCCTCTTTCTCTCTTTCCCCTCTTTCTCTCTCGTTCCTCTCTTTCACTCTCATTCGCCTCTTTCTCGTTCCTCTCTTTCTCTCTCGTTCCCCTCTTTCTCTCTCGTTCCTCTTTCACTCTCATTCCCCTCTTTCTCTCTCGTTCCTCTCTCTCTCATTCCCCTCTTTCTCTCTAGTTCCTCTCTTTCTCTCTAGTTCCTCTCTTTCTCTCTAGTTCCTCTCTTTCTCTCTAGTTGCTCTCTTTCTCTATCACTCCCCTCTTTCTCTCTCGTTCCCCTCTTTCACTCTCGTTCCTCTCTTTCTCGTTCCTCTCTTTCTCTCTCGTTCCTCTCTTTCTCTCTCGTTCCTCTCTTTCTAGTTGCTCTCTTTCTCTATCACTCCCCTCTTTCTCTCTCGTTCCACTCTTTCACTCTCGTTCCTCTCTTTCTCTCTCGTTCCTCTCTTTCTCTCTCGTTCCTCTCTTTCTCTCTAGTTGCTCTCTTTCTCTCTCGTTCCCCTCTTTCACTCTCGTTCCCCTCTTTCACTCTCGTTCCTCTCTTTCACTCTCGTTCCTCTCTTTCTCTCTCGTACCTCTCTTTCTCTCTCGTTCCCCTCTTGCTCTCTCGTTCCCCTCTTTCTCTCTCGTTCCTCTTTCTCTCTCGTATCTCTCTTTCTCTCTCGTTCCTCTCTTTCACTCTCATTCGCCTCTTTCTCGTTCCTCTCTTTCTCTCTCGTTCCCCTCTTTCTCTCTCGTTCCTCTCTTTCACTCTCATTCCCCTCTTTCTCTCTCGTTCCTCTCTCTCTCATTCCCCTCTTTCTCTCTCGTTCCTCTCTTTCTCTCTAGTTCCTCTCTTTCTCTCTAGTTCCTCTCTTTCTCTCTAGTTGCTCTCTTTCTCTATCACTCCCCTCTTTCTCTCTCGTTCCCCTCTTTCACTCTCGTTCCTCTCTTTCTCTCTCGTTCCTCTCTTTCTCTCTCGTTCCTCTCTTTCTCTCTAGTTGCTCTCTTTCTCTATCACTCCCCTCTTTCTCTCTCGTTCCACTCTTTCTCTCTCGTTCCTCTTTCTCTCTCGTATCTCTCTTTCTCTCTCGTTCCCCTCTTTCACTCTCGTTCCCCTCTATCTCGATCACTCCTCTCTTTCTCTCTCGTTCCCCTCTTTCTCTACCGCTCCCCTCTTTCTCTCTCGTTCCCCTCTTTCTCTCTCGTTCCTCTCTTTCTCTCTCGTTCCCCTCTTTCTCTCTCGTTCCCCTCTTTCTCTCTCGTTCCCCTCTTTCTCTCTCGTTCCCCTCTTTCTCTCTCGTTCCTCTCTTTCTCTCTCGTTCCCCTCTTTCTCGATCACTCCCCTCTTTCTCTCTCGTTCCTCTCTTTCACTCTCATTCGCCTCTTTCTCTCTCGTTCCTCTCTTTCACTCTCATTCCCCTCTCTCTCGTTCCTCTCTTTCACTCTCGTTCCTCTCTTTCTCTATCACTCCCCTCTTTCTCTCTCGTTCCCCTCTTTCACTCTCGTTCCTCTCTTTCTCTTTCACTCCCCTCTTTCTCTCTTTCCCCTCTTAATCTCTCGTTCCTCTCTTTCACTCTCATTCGCCTCTTTCTCGTTCCTCTCTTTCTCTCTCGTTCCCCTCTTTCTCTCTCGTTCCTCTCTTTCACTCTCATTCCCCTCTTTCTCTCTCGTTCCTCTCTCTCTCATTCCCCTCTTTCTCTCTCGTTCCTCTCTTTCTCTCTAGTTGCTCTCTTTCTCTCTCGTTCCCCTCTTTCACTCTCGTTCCTCTCTTTCACTCTCGTTCCTCTCTTTCTCTCTCGTACCTCTCTTTCTCTCTCGTTCCCCTCTTGCTCTCTCGTTCCCCTCTTTCTCTCTCGTTCCTCTTTCTCTCTCGTATCTCTCTTTCTCTCTCATTCCCCCCTTTCTCTCTCATTCCCCCCTTTCTCTCTCGTTCCCCTCTTTCTCTCTCGTTCCTCTCTTTCTCTCTCGTTCCCCTCTTTCTCTACCGCTCCCCTCTTTCTCTCTCGTTCCCCTCTTTCTCTCTCGTTCCTCTCTTTCTCTCTCGTTCCCCTCTTTCTCTCTCGTTCCCCTCTTTCTCTCTCGTTCCCCTCTTTCTCGATCACTCCCCTCTTTCTCTCTCGTTCCTCTCTTTCACTCTCATTCGCCTCTTTCTCGTTCCTCTCTTTCTCTCTCGTTCCCCTCTTTCTCACTCGTTCCTCTCTTTCACTCTCGTTCCTCTTTCACTCTCATTCCCCTCTTTCTCTCTCGTTCCTCTCTCTCTCATTCCCCTCTTTCTCTCTCGTTCCTCTCTCTCTCATTCCCCTCTTTCTCTCTCGTTCCTCTCACTCTCATTCCCCTCTTTCTCTCGTTCCCCTCTTTCTCTGTCATTCCCCTCTTTCTCTCTCATTCCCTTCTTTCTCTCTCATTCCCTTCTTTCTCTCTCATTCCCTTCTTTCTCTCTCATTCCCCTCTTTCTCGATCTCTCATTCCTCTCTTTCTCTCTCTCTCATTCCTCTCTTTCTCTCTCTCTCATTCCTCTCTTTCTCTCTCGTTCCTCTCTTTCTCTCTCGTTCCTCTCTTTCTCTCTCGTTCCTCTCTTTCTCTCTCGTTCCCCCCTTTCTCTCTCGTTCCCCTCTTTCTCTCTCGTTCCTCTCTTTCTCTCTCGTTCCCCTCTTTCTCAATCGTTCCCCTCTTTCTCTCTCGTTCCCTTCTTTCTCTCTCGTTCCTCTCTTTCTCTCTCGTTCCCCTCTTTCTCTCTCGTTCCCCTCTTTCTCTCTCGTTCCCCTCTTTCTCTCTCGTTCCTCTCTTTCTCTCTCGTTCCCCTCTTTCTCGATCACTCCCCTCTTTCTCTCTCGTTCCTCTCTTTCACTCTCATTCGCCTCTTTCTCGTTCCTCTCTTTCTCTCTCGTTCCCCTCTTTCTCACTCGTTCCTCTCTTTCACTCTCGTTCCTCTCTTTCACTCTCATTCCCCTCTTTCTCTCTCGTTCCTCTCTCTCTCATTCCCCTCTTTCTCTCTCGTTCCTCTCTCTCTCATTCCCCTCTTTCTCTCTCGTTCCTCTCACTCTCATTCCCCTCTTTCTCTCGTTCCCCTCTTTCTCTGTCATTCCCCTCTTTCTCTCTCATTCCCTTCTTTCTCTCTCATTCCCTTCTTTCTCTCTCATTCCCTTCTTTCTCTCTCATTCCCCTCTTTCTCGATCTCTCATTCCTCTCTTTCTCTCTCTCTCATTCCTCTCTTTCTCTCTCTCTCATTCCTCTCTTTCTCTCTCGTTCCTCTCTTTCTCTCTCGTTCCTCTCTTTCTCTCTCGTTCCTCTCTTTCTCTCTCGTTCCCCTCTTTCTCTCTCGTTTCCCTCTTTCTCTCTCGTTCCTCTCTTTCTCTCTCGTTCCCCTCTTTCTCAATCGTTCCCCTCTTTCTCTCTCGTTCCCTTCTTTCTCTCTCGTTCCCTTCTTTCTCTCTCGTTCCTCTCTTTCCCTCTCGTTCCTCTCTTTCCCTCTCATTCCTCTCTTTCTCTCTCTTTCCTCTCTTTCTCTCTCATTCCCCTCTCTCTCTCTCGTTCCTCTCTTTCTCTATCACGCCCCTCTTTCTCTCTCGTTCCTCTCTTTCACTCTCATTCCCCTCTATCTCTCTCGTTCCTCTCTTTCTCTCTCATTCCTCTCTTTCTCTCTCTTTCTCTCTCGTTCCTCTCTTTCTCTCTCGTTCCTCTCTTGCTCTCTCGTCCCCCTCTTTCCCTCTCGTTCCTCTCTTTCTCTCTCTTTCCCCTCTATCTCTCTCGTTCCTCTCTTTCTCTCTCGTTCCTCTTTCTCTCTCGTTCCCCTCTTTCTCTCTCGTTCCCCTCTTTCTCTCTCATTCCCCTCTTTCTCTCTCGTTCCTCTCTCTCTCATTCCCCTCTTTCTCTCTCGTTCCTCTCTCTCTCATTCCCCTCTTTCTCTCTCGTTCCTCTCTTTCTCTCTAGTTCCTCTCTTTCTCTATCACTCCCCTCTTTCTCTCTCGTTCCTCTCTTTCTCTCTCGTTCCTCTCTTTCTCTCTAGTTGCTCTCTTTCTCTATCACTCCCCTCTTTCTCTCTCGTTCCTCTCTTTCACTCTCGTTCCTCTCTTTCTCTCTCGTTCCTCTCTTTCTCTCTCGTTCCTCTCTTTCTCTCTCGTTCCTCTCTTTCTCTCTCGTTCCCCTCTTTCTCTCTCGTTCCCCTCTCACTCTCATTCCCCTCTTTCTCTCGTTCCCCTCTTTCTCTGTCATTCCCCTCTTTCTCTCTCGTTCCTCTCTTTCTCTCTCATTCCCTTTCTCTCTCGTTCCTCTCTGTCTCTCTCATTCCCCTCTTTGTCTCTCATTCCTCTCTTTCTCTCTCATTCCCCTCTTTCTCTCTCGTTCCCCTCTTTCTCTCTCATTCCCCTCTTTCTCTCTCGTTCCCCTCTTTCTCTCTCATTCCCTTCTTTCTCTCTCGTTCCCCTCTTTCTCTCTCGTTCCCCTCTTTCTCTCTCATTCCCCTCTTTCTCTCTCATTCCCCTCTTTCTCTCTCATTCCCCTCTTTCTCTCTCATTCCTCTCTTTCTCTCTCATTCCTCTCTTTCTCTCTCGTTCCCCTCTTTCTCGATCACTCCCCTCTTTCTCTCTCGTTCCTCTCTTTCTCTCTCATTCCCTTTCTCTCTCGTTCCTCTCTGTCTCTCTCATTCCCCTCTTTGTCTCTCATTCCTCTCTTTCTCTCTCATTCCCCTCTTTCTCTCTCGTTCCCCTCTTTCTCTCTCGTTCCCTTCTTTCTCTCTCATTCCCTTCTTTCTCTCTCATTCCCCTCTTTCTCTCTCATTCCCTTCTTTCTCTCTCATTCCCTTCTGTCTCTCTCATTCCCCTCTTTCTCTCTCATTCCTCTCTTTCTCTCTCGTTCCCCTCTTTCTTGATCACTCCCCTCTTTCTCTCTCATTCCTGTCTTTCACTCTCATTCCCCTCTTTCTCTCTCGTTCCCCTCTTTCACTCTCGTTCCCCTCTTTCTCTCTCGTTCCCTTCTTTCTCTCTCGTTCCCCTCTTTCTCTCTCGTTCCCTTCTTTCTCTCTCGTTCCCCTCTTTCTCTCTCGTTCCCCTCTTTCTCTCTTGTTCCTCTCTTTCTCTCTTGTTCCCCTCTTTCTCTCTCATTCCCCTCTCACTCTCGTTCCCCTCTTTCTCTCTCGTTTCCCTCTTTCTTGATCACTCCCCTCTTTCTCTCTCGTTCCTCTCTTTCTCTCTCATTCCCTTTCTCTCTCGTTCCTCTCTGTCTCTCTCATTCCCCTCTTTGTCTCTCATTCCTCTCTTTCTCTCTCATTCCCCTCTTTCTCTCTCGTTCCCCTCTTTCTCTCTCATTCCCTTCTTTCTCTCTCGTTCCCCTCTTTCTCTCTCATTCCCTTCTTTCTCTCTCGTTCCTCTCTGTCTCTCTCATTCCCCTCTTTGTCTCTCATTCCTCTCTTTCTCTCTCATTCCTCTCTTTCTCTCTCGTTCCCCTCTTTCTTGATCACTCCCCTCTTTCTCTCTCATTCCTGTCTTTCACTCTCGTTCCCCTCTTTCACTCTCATTCCCCTCTTTCTCTCTCATTCCTGTCTTTCACTCTCGTTCCCCTCTTTCACTCTCATTCCCCTCTTTCTCTCTCGTTCCCCTCTTTCTCTCTCGTTCCTCTCTTTCTCTCTCGTTCCTCTCTTTCTCTCTCGTTCCTCTCTTTCTCTCTCGTTCCCCTCTTTCACTCTCGTTCCCCTCTTTCTCTCTCGTTCCCCTCTTTCTCTCTCATTCCCCTCTTTCACTCTCATTCCCCTCTTTCTCTCTCATTCCCCTCTTTCTCTCTCGTTCCTCTCTTTCTCTCTCATTCCCCTCTTTCTCTCTCGTTCCTTTCTTTCTCTCTCATTCCCCTATTTCTCTCTCATTCCCCTCTTTCTCTCTCGTTCCTTTCTTTCTCTCTCATTCCCCTATTTCTCTCTCGTTCCTCTCTTTTTCTATCACTCCCCTCTTTCTCTCTCGTTCCCCTCTTGCTCTCTCGTTCCCCTCTTTCTCTCTTGTTCCCCTCTTGCTCTCTCGTTCCCCTCTTTCTCTCTCGTTCCCCTCTTTCTCTCTCGTTCCTCTTTCACTCTCATTCCCCTCTTTCTCTCTCGTTCCTCTCTTTCACACTCGTTCCTCTCTTTCTCTATCACTCCCCTCTTTCTCTCTCGTTCCCCTCTTTCTCTCTCGTTCCCCTCTTTCTCTCTCGTACCCCTCTTTCTCTCTCATTCCCCTCTTTCTCTCTCATTCCCCTCTCTCTCGTTCCTCTCTTTTACTCTCGTTCCTCTCTTTCTCTCTCGTTCCCCTCTTTCTCTCTCGTTCCTCTCTTTCTCTCTCGTTCCCCTCTTTCTCGATCACTACCCTATTTCTCTCTCGTTCCTTTCTTTCTCTCTCGTTCCTTTCTTTCTCTCTCGTTCCCCTCTTTCTCTCTCGTATCTCTCTTTCTCTCTCGTATCTCTCTTTCTCTCTCGTTCCTCTCTTTCACTCTCGTTCCTCTCTTTCTCTATCACTCCCCTCTTTCCTCTCGTTCTCTCTCGTTCCCCTCTTTCTCTCTCTTTCCCCTCTTTCTCTCTCGTTCCCCTCTTTCTCTCTCGTTCCCCTCTTTCTCTCTCGTTCCCCTCTTTCTCTCTCATTCCCCTCTCTCTCTCGTTCCTCTCTTTCACTCTCGTTCCTCTCTATCTCTTTCACTCCCCTCTTTCACTTTCGTTCCCCTCTTTCTCTCTCGTTCCTCTCTTTCTCTCTCATTCCCCTCTTTCTCTCTCGTTCCCCTCTTTCACTCTCGTTCCTCTCTATCTCTTTCACTCCCCTCTTTCTCTCTCGTTCCCCTGTTTCTCTCTCGTTCCTCTCTTTCTCTCTCGTTCCTCTCTTTCTCTCTCGTTCCCCTCTTTCTCTCTCATTCCCCTCTCTCTCGTTCCTCTCTTTCACTCTCGTTCCTCTCTATCTCTTTCACTCCCCTCTTTCACTTTCGTTCCCCTCTTTCTCTCTCGTTCCTCTCTTTCTCTCTCGTTCCTTTCTTTCTCTCTCATTCCCCTCTTTCTCTCTCGTTCCCCTCTTTCTCTCTCGTATCTCTCTTTCTCTCTCGTATCTCTCTTTCTCTCTCGTTCCTCTCTTTCACTCTCGTTCCTCTCTTTCTCTATCACTCCCCTCTTTCCTCTCGTTCTCTCTCGTTCCCCTCTTTCTCTCTCGTTCCCCTCTTTCTCTCTCGTTCCTCTTTCTCTCTCGTTCCTCTCTTTCTCTATTACTCCCCTCAATCTCTCTCATTCCCCTCTTTCTCTCTCGTTCCCCTCTTTCTCTCTCGTTCCTCTCTTTCTCTCTCGTTCCCCTCTTTCTCTCTCATTCCCCTCTTTCTCTCTCATTCCCCTCTTTCTCTCATTCCCCTCTTTCTCTCTCATTCCTCTCTTTCTCTATCACTCCCCTCTTTCTCTCTCGTTCCTCTCTTTCTCTCTCGTTCCCCTCTTGCTCTCTCGTTCCCCTCTTGCTCTCTCGTTCCCCTCTTGCTCTCTCGTTCCCCTCTTTCTCTCTCGTATCTCTCTTTCTCTCTCGTATCTCTCTTTCTCTCTCGTTCCTCTCTTTCACTCTCGTTCCTCTCTTTCTCTATCACTCCCCTCTTTCCTCTCGTTCTCTCTCGTTCCCCTCTTTCTCTCTCGTTCCCCTCTTTCTCTCTCGTTCCCCTCTTTCTCTCTCGTTCCCCTCTTTCTCTCTCGTTCCTCTCTTTCTCTCTCGTTCCCCTCTTTCTCTCTCATTCCCCTCTCTCTCTCGTTCCTCTCTTTCACTCTCGTTCCTCTCTATCTCTTTCACTCCCCTCTTTCACTTTCGTTCCCCTCTTTCTCTCTCGTTCCTCTCTTTCTCTCTCATTCCCCTCTTTCTCTCTCGTTCCCCTCTTCACTCTCGTTCCTCTCTATCTCTTTCACTCCCCTCTTTCTCTCTCGTTCCCCTGTTTCTCTCTCGTTCCTCTCTTTCTCTCTCGTTCCTCTCTTTCTCTCTCGTTCCCCTCTTTCTCTCTCGTTCCCCTCTTTCTCTCTCATCCCCCTCTCTCTCTCGTTCCTCTCTTTCACTCTCGTTCCTCTCTATCTCTTTCACTCCCCTCTTTCACTTTCGTTCCCCTCTTTCTCTCTCGTTCCTCTCTTTCTCTCTCGTTCCTCTCTTTCTCTCTCGTTCCTTTCTTTCTCTCTCATTCCCCTCTTTCTCTCTCGTTCCCCTCTTTCTCTCTCGTATCTCTCTTTCTCTCTCGTATCTCTCTTTCTCTCTCGTTCCTCTCTTTCACTCTCGTTCCTCTCTTTCTCTATCACTCCCCTCTTTCCTCTCGTTCTCTCTCGTTCCCCTCTTTCTCTCTCGTTCCCCTCTTTCTCTCTCGTTCCCCTCTTTCTCTCTCGTTCCTCTCTTTCACTCTCGTTCCTCTCTATCTCTTTCACTCCCCTCTTTCACTTTCGTTCCCCTCTTTCTCTCTCATTCCCCTCTTTCTCTCTCACTCCTCTCTTTCTCTCTCGTTCCTCTCTTTCTCTCTCATTCCCCTCTTTCTCTCTCGTTCCTCTTTCTCTCTCGTTCCTCTCTTTCTCTATTACTCCCCTCAATCTCTCTCATTCCCCTCTTTCTCTCTCGTTCCCCTCTTTCTCTCTCGTTCCTCTCTTTCTCTCTCATTCCCCTCTTTCTCTCTCATTCCCCTCTTTCTCTCTCATTCCCCTCTTTCTCTCTCATTCCTCTCTTTCTCTATCACTCCCCTCTTTCTCTCTCGTTCCCCTCTTTCTCTCTCGTTCCCCTCTTGCTCTCTCGTTCCCCTCTTTCTCTCTCGTTCCCCTCTTTCTCTCTCGTTCCCCTCTTTCTCTCTCGTTCCCCTCTTTCTCTCTCGTTCCTCTCTTTCTCTATCACTCCCCTCTTTCTCTCTCGTTCCCCTCTTTCTCTCTCGTTCCCCTCTTTCTCTCTCATTCCCCTCTCTCTCTCGTTCCTCTCTTTTACTCTCGTTCCTCTCTTTCTCTATCACTCCCCTCTTTCTCTCTCGTTCCCCTCTTTCACTCTCGTTCCCCTCTTTCTCTCTCGTTCCCCTCTTTCTCTCTCGTTCCTCTCTTTCTCTCTCGTTCCCCTCTTTCTCGATCACTACCCTATTTCTCTCTCGTTCCTTTCTTTCTCTCTCATTCCCCTCTTTCTCTCTCGTTCCCCTCTTTCTCTCTCGTATCTCTCTTTCTCTCTCGTTCCTCTCTTTCTCTATCACTCCCCTCTTTCCTCTCGTTCTCTCTCGTTCCCCTCTTTCTCTCTCGTTCCTCTCTTTCTCTCTCATTCCCCTCTTTCTCTCTCGTTCCCCTCTTTCTCTCTCGTTCCCCTCTTTCTCTCTCATTCCCCTCTTTCTCTCTCGTTCCTCTCTTTCACTCTCGTTCCTCTCGTTCTCTCTCATTCCCCTCTTTCTCTCTCGTTCCCCTCTTTCTCTCTCGTATCTCTCTTTCTCTCTCGTTCCTCTCTTTCTCTATCACTCCCCTCTTTCCTCTCGTTCTCTCTCGTTCCCCTCTTTCTCTCTCGTTCCTCTCTTTCACTCTCATTCCCCTCTCTCTCTCGTTCCTCTCGTTCTCTCTCGTTCCCCTCTTTCTCTCTCATTCCCCTCTTTCTCTCTCGTTCCCCTCTTTCACTCTCGTTCCTCTCTATCTCTTTCACTCCCCTCTTTCTCGTTCCCGTTTCTCTCTCGTTCCTCTCTTTCACTCTCGTTCCCCTCTTTCACTCTCGTTCCCCTCTTTCTCTCTCATTCCCCTCTTTCACTCTCGTTCCTCTCTTTCACTCTCGTTCCTCTCTTTCACTCTCATTCCCCTCTTTCTCTCTCGTTCCTCTCTCTCTCATTCCCCTCTTTCTCTCTCGTTCCTCTCTTTCTCTATCACTCCCCTCTTTCTCGATCACTCCCCTCTTTCTCTCTCATTCCTGACTTTCTCTCTCATTCCCCTCTTTCTCTCTCGTTCCCCTCTTTCTCTCTCGTTCCCCTCTTTCTCTCTCGTTCCTCTCTTTCTCTCTCGTTTCTCTCTCGTTCCTCTCTTTCTCTCTCGTTCCCCTCTTTCTCTCTCGTTCCTCTCTTTCTCTCTCGTTCCTCCCTTTCTCTCTCGTTCCCCTCTTTCTCTCTCGTTCCTCTCTTTCTCTCTCGTTCCTCTCTTTCTCTCTCGTTCCTCTCTTTCACTTTCGTTCCCCTCTTTCTCTCTCGTTCCTCTCTTTCTCTCTCGTTCCCCTCTTTCTCTCTCGTTCCTCTCTCTCTCTCGTTCCTCTCTTTCTCTATTACTCCCCTCAATCTCTCTCATTCCCCTCTTTCTCTCTCGTTCCCCTCTTTCTCTCTCGTTCCTCTCTTTCTCTCTCGTTCCTCTCTTTCTCTCTCGTTCCTCTCTTTCTCTCTCGTTCCTCTCTTTCTCTCTCGTTCCTTTCTTTCACTCTCGTTCCCCTCTTTCTCTCTCATTCCCCTCTTTCTCGATCACTCCTCTCTTTCTCTCTCGTTCCTCTCTTTCTCTCTCGTTCCTCTCTTTCACTCTCGTTCCCCTCTTTCACTCTCGTTCCCCTCTCTCTCATTCCCCTCTTTCACTCTCGTTCCCCTCTTTCACTCTCGTTCCTCTCTTTCTCTCTCGTTCCCCTCTTTCTCTCTCATTCCTCTCTTTCTCTATCACTCCCCTCTTTCTCTCTCGTTCCTCTCTTTCTCTCTCGTTCCCCTCTTGCTCTCTCGTTCCCCTCTCTCTCTCGTTCCCCTCTTTCTCTCTCGTTCCCCTCTTTCTCTCTCGTTCCTCTCTTTCTCTCTCGTTCCCCTCTTTCTCTCTCATTCCCCTCTTTCTCTCTCGTTCCTCTCTTTCACTCTCATTCCCCTCTTTCTCTCTCGTTCCTCTCTTTCACACTCGTTCCTCTCTTTCTCTATCACTCCCCTCTTTCTCTCTCGTTCCCCTCTTTCTCTCTAATTCCCCTCTTTCTCTCTCATTCCCCTCTTTCACTCTCATTCCCCTCTCTCTCGTTCCTCTCTTTTACTCTCGTTCCTCTCTTTCTCTATCACTCCCCTCTTTCTCTCTCGTTCCCCTCTTTCACTCTCGTTCCTCTCTTTCTCTATCACTCCCCTCTTTCTCTCTCGTTCCTCTCTTTCACACTCGTTCCTCTCTTTCTCTATCACTCCCCTCTTTCTCTCTCGTTCCCCTCTTTCTCTCTCATTCCCCTCTTTCTCTCTCATTCCCCTCTTTCACTCTCATTCCCCTCTCTCTCGTTCCTCTCTTTTACTCTCGTTCCTCTCTTTCTCTATCACTCCCCTCTTTCTCTCTCGTTCCCCTCTTTCACTCTCGTTCCTCTCTTTCTCTATCACTCCCCTCTTTCTCTCTCGTTCCCCTCTTTCTCTCTCATTCCCCTCTTTCTCTCTCATTCCCCTCTTTCACTCCCATTCCCCTCTCTCTCGTTCCTCTCTTTTACTCTCGTTCCTCTCTTTCTCTATCACTCCCCTCTTTCTCTCTCATTCCCCTCTTTCTCTCTCATTCCCCTCTTTCACTCTCATTCCCCTCTCTCGTTCCTCTCTTTTACTCTCGTTCCTCTCTTTCTCTATCACTCCCCTCTTTCTCTCTCGTTCCCCTCTTTCACTCTCGTTCCTCTCTTTCTCGATCACTCCCCTCTTTCACTCTCGTTCCCCTCTTTCACTCTCGTTCCCCTCTTTCACTCTCGTTCCCCTCTTTCTCTCTCGTTCCCCTCTTTCTCTCTCGTTCCTCTCTTTCTCTCTCGTTCCCCTCTTTCTCGATCACTACCCTATTTCTCTCTCGTTCCCCTCTTTCTCTCTCGTTCCTCTCGTTCTCTCTCGTTCCCCTCTTTCTCTCTCATTCCCCTCTTTCTCTCTCGTTCCTCTCTTTCTCTCTCATTCCCCTCTTTCTCTCTCGTTCCTCTCGTTCTCTCTCGTTCCCCTCTTTCTCTCTCGTTCCTCTCTTTCTCTCTCATTCCCCTCTTTCTCTCTCGTTCCTCTCTTTCTCTCTCATTCCCCACTTTCTCTCTCGTTCCTCTCTTTCTCTCTCATTCCCCTCTTTCTCTCTCGTTCCTCTCTTTCTCTCTCGTTCCCCTCTTTCTCTCTCATTCCCCTCTTTCTCTCTCGTTCCTCTCTTTCACTCTCATTCCCCTCTCTCTCTCGTTCCTCTTTCACTCTCGTTCCTCTCTTTCACTCTCATTCCCCTCTCTCTCGTTCCTCTCTTTCACTCTCGTTCCTCTCTTTCTCTATCACTCCCCTCTTTCTCTCTCGTTCCCCTCTTTCACTCTCGTTCCTCTCTATCTCTTTCACTCCCCTCTTTCTCTCTCGTTCCCCTGTTTCTCTCTCGTTCCCCTCTTTCTCTCTCGTTCCCCTCTTTCTCTCTCGTTCGCCTCTTTCTCTCTCGTTCGCCTCTTTCTCTCTCGTTCGCCTCTTTCTCTCTCGTTCGCCTCTTTCTCTCTCGTTCGCCTCTTTCTCTCTTGTTCCTCTCTTTCACTCTCGTTCCTCTCTTTCACTCTCATTCCCCTCTTTCTCTCTCGTTCCTCTCTCTCTCATTCCCCTCTTTCTCTCTCGTTCCTCTCTTTCTCTCTAGTTCCTCTCTTTCTCTATCACTCCCCTCTTTCTCGTTCCACTCTTTCACTCTCGTTCCTCTCTTTCTCTCTCATTCCCCTCTTTCTCTCTCGTTCCTCTCTTTCTCTCTCGTTCGCCTCTTTCTCTCTCGTTCGCCTCTTTCTCTCTCGTTCCCCTCTTTCTCTCTTGTTCCTCTCTTTCACTCTCGTTCCTCTCTTTCACTCTCATTCCCCTCTTTCTCTCTCGTTCCTCTCTCTCTCATTCCCCTCTTTCTCTCTCGTTCCTCTCTTTCTCTCTAGTTCCTCTCTTTCTCTATCACTCCCCTCTTTCTCGTTCCACTCTTTCACTCGTTCCTCTCTTTCTCTCTCATTCCCCTCTTTCTCTCTCGTTCCTCTCTTTCTCTCTCGTTCCCCTCTTTCTCTCTCGTTCCCTTCTTTCTCTCTCGTTCCCTTCTTTCTCTCTCATTCCCCTCTTTCTCTCTCGTTCCCCTCTTTCTCTCTCGTTCCCCTCTTTCTCTCTCGTTCCCCTCTTTTTCTCTTGTTCCCTTCTTTCTCTCTCGTTCCCCTCTTTCTCGTTCCCCTCTTTCTCTCTCATTCCTCTCTTTCTCGATCACTCCTCTCTTTCTCTCTCGTTCCTCTCTTTCTCTCTCGTTCCTCTCTTTCTCTCTCGTTCCTCTCTTTCTCTCTCGTTCCTCTCTTTCTCTCTCGTTCCCCTCTTTCTCGATCACTCCCCTCTTTCTCTCTCGTTCCTTTCTTTCTCTCTCATTCCCCTCTTTCTCTCTCGTACCTCTCTTTCTCTCTCGTATCTCTCTTTCTCTCTCGTTCCTCTCTTTCACTCTCATTCCCCTCTTTCTCTCTCATTCCCCTCTCTCTCGTTCCTCTCTTTCTCTATCACTCCCCTCTTTCTCTCTCGTTCCTCTCTTTCCCTCTCGTTCCTCTCTTTCTCTCTCGTTCCTCTCTTGCTCTCTCGTTCCCCTCTTTCACTCTCGTTCCTCTCTTTCTCTCTCTTTCCTCTCTTTCTCTCTCGTTCCCCTCTTTCTCTCTCGTTCCCCTCTTTCTCTCTCATTCCCCTCTTTCTCTCTCATTCCCCTCTTTCTCTCTCATTCCTCTCTTTCTCTCTCGTTCCCCTCTTTCTCTCTCGTTCCCCTCTTTCTCTCTCGTTCCCCTCTTTCTCTCTCGTTCCCCTCTTTCTCTCTTGTTCCCCTCTTTCTCTCTTGTTCCCCTCTTTCTCTCTCGTTCCCCTCTTTCTCTCTCGTTCCCCTCTTTCTCTCTCGTTCCTCTCTTTCTCTCTCGTTCCCCTCTTTCTTGATCACTCCCCTCTTTCTCTCTCGTTCCTTTCTTTCTCTCTCATTCCCCTCTTTCTCTCTCGTTCCTCTCTTTCTCTCTCGTTCCCCTCTTTCTCATTCCCCTCTTTCTCTCTCGTTCCTCTCTTTCTCTCTCGTTCCCCTCTTTCTCTCTCATTCCCCTCTGTCTCTCTCATTCCCCTCTTTCTCTCTCATTCCCTTCTTTCTCTCTCATTCCCCTCTTTCTCTCTCATTCCCCTCTTTCTCTCTCATTCCCCTCTTTCTCTCTCGTTCCCCTCTTTCTTGATCACTCCCCTCTTTCTCTCTCGTTCCTCTCTTTCACTCTCGTTCCCCTCTCTCTCTCGTTCCTCTCTTTCTCTCTCGTTCCTCTCTTTCTCTCTCGTTCCCCTCTTTCTCTCTCGTTCCCCTCTTTCTCTCGTTCCTCTCTTTCTCTCTCGTTCCCCTCTTTCTCTCTCGTTCCTCACTTTCACTCTCGTTCCCCTCTTTCTCTCTCGTTCCTCTCTTTCACTCTCGTTCCCCTCTCTCTCTCATTCCCTTCTTTCTCTCTCATTCCCTTCTTTCTCTCTCATTCCCCTCTTTCTCTCTCATTCCCTTCTTTCTCTCTCATTCCCTTCTTTCTCTCTCGTTCCTCTCTTTCTCTCTCGTTCCCCTCTTTCTCTCTCGTTCCCCTCTTTCTCTCTCGTTCCTCTCTTGCTCTCTCGTTCCTCTCTTTCTCTCTCGTTCCTTTCTTTCTCTCTCGTTCCCCTCTCTCTCTCGTACCTCTCTTTCTCTCTCGTACCTCTCTTTCTCTCTCGTACCTCTCTTTCTCTCTCGTATCTCTCTTTCTCTCTCGTTCCTCTCTTTTACTCTCGTTCCTTTCTTTCTCTCTCGTTCCTTTCTTTCTCTCTCGTTCCCCTCTTTCTCTCTCGTTCCTTTCTTTCTCTCTCGTTCCCCTCTTTCTCTCTCGTTCCTCTATTTCTCTCTCGTTCCTCTCTTTCTCTCTCGTTCCCCTCTTTCTCTCTCGTTCCCCTCTTTCTCTCTCGTTCCTCTCTTTCTCTCTCGTTCCCCTCTTTCTTGATCACTCCCCTCTTTCTCTCTCGTTCCTTTCTTTCTCTCTCATTCCCCTCTTTCTCTCTCGTTCCTCTCTTTCTCTCTCGTTCCCCTCTTTCTCATTCCCCTCTTTCTCTCTCGTTCCTCTCTTTCTCTCTCGTTCCTCTCTTTCTCTCTCGTTCCCCTCTTTCTCTCTCGTTCCCCTCTTTCTCTCTCATTCCCTTCTTTCTCTCATTCCCCTCTTTCTCTCTCGTTCCTCTCTTTCTCTCGTTCCTCTCTTTCTCTCTCGTTCCCCTCTTTCTCTCTCGTTCCTTTCTTTCTCTCTCGTACCTCTCTTTCTCTCTCGTACCTCTCTTTCTCTCTCGTATCTCTCTTTCACTCTCGTTCCTTTCTTTCTCTCTTGTTCCTCTCTTGCTCTCTCGTTCCCCTCTTGCTCTCTCGTTCCCCTCTTTCTCTCTCATTCCCCTCTTTCTCTCTCATTCCTCTCTTTCTCTCTCATTCCCCTCTTTCTCTCTCGTTCCTCTCTTTCTCTCTCGTTCCCCTCTTTCTTGATCACTCCCCTCTTTCTCTCTCGTTCCTTTCTTTCTCTCTCATTCCCCTCTTTCTCTCTCGTTCCTCTCTTTCTCTCTCGTTCCCCTCTTTCTCATTCCCCTCTTTCTCTCTCGTTCCTCTCTTTCTCTCTCGTTCCCCTCTTTCTCATTCCCCTCTTTCTCTCTCATTCCCCTCTCTCTCTCGTTCCTCTCTTTCTCTATCACTCCCCTCTTTCTCTCTCGTTCCTCTCTTTCCCTCTCATTCCTCTCTTTCTCTCTCTTTCCTCTCTTGCTCTCTCGTTCCCCTCTTTCACTCTCGTTCCCCTCTTTCTCTCTCATTCCCCTCATTCTCTCTCATTCCTCTCTCTCTCATTCCTCTCTTTCTCTCTCGTTCCCCTCTTTCTCTATCACTCCCCTCTTTCACTCTCATTCCCCTCTTTCACTCATTCCCCTCTTTCTCTCTCGTTCCCCTCTTTCTCTCTCGTTCCTCACTTTCACTCTCATTCCCCTCTTTCTCGATCACTCCCCTCTTTCTCTCTCATTCCCCTCTTTCTCTCTCGTTCCTCTCTTTCTCTCTCGTTCCTCTCTTTCTCTCTCGTTCCCCTCTTTCTCTCTCATTCCCCTCTTTCTCACTCATTCCCCTCTTTCTCTATCACTCCCCTCTTTCACTCTCATTCCCCTCTTTCTCGATCACTCCCCTCTTTCTCTCTCATTCCCCTCTTTCTCTCTCGTTCCTCTCTTTCTCTCTCATTCCTCTCTTTCTCTCATTCCTCTCTTTCTCTCTCATTCCCCTCTTTCTCTCTCATTCCCCTCTTTCTCTCTCGTTCCCCTCTTTCTCTCTCGTTCCCCTCTTTCTCTCTCGTCCCCTCTTTCTCTCTCGTTCCCCTCTTTCTCTCTCTTTCCTCTCTTTCTCTCTCGTTCCCCTCTTTCTCTCTCATTCCCCTCTTTCTCTCTCATTCCCCTCTTTCTCTCTCATTCCCCTCTTTCTCTCTCGTTCCTCTTTCTCTCTCGTTCCCATCTTTCTTGATCACTCCCCTCTTTCTCTCTCGTTCCTTTCTTTCTCTCTCATTCCCCTCTTTCTCTCTCGTTCCTCTCTTTCTCTCTCGTTCCCCTCTTTCTCATTCCCCTCTTTCTCTCTCGTTCCTCTCTTTCTCTCGTTCCCCTCTTTCTCTCTCATTCCCTTCTTTCTCTCTCATTCCTCTTTTTCTCTCTCATTCCCCTCTTTCTCTCTCATTCCCCTCTTTCTCTCTCATTCCCCTCTTTCTCTCTCGTTCCTCTCTTTCTCTCTCGTTCCCCTCTTTCTTGATCACTCCCCTCTTTCTCTCTCATTCCTCTCTTTCACTCTCATTCCCCTCTCTCTCTCGTTCCTCTCTTTCTCTATCACTCCCCTCTTTCTCTCTCGTTCCTCTCTTTGACTCTCATTCCCCTCTTTCTCTCTTGTTCCCCTCTTTCTCTCTCATTCCTCTCTCTCTCGTTCCCATCTTTCTTGATCACTCCCCTCTTTCTCTCTCGTTCCTTTCTTTCTCTCTCATTCCCCTCTTTCTCTCTCGTTCCCCTCTTTCTCATTCCCCTCTTTCTCTCTCGTTCCTCTCTTTCTCTCTCATTCCCCTCTTTCTTTCTCATTCCCTTCTTTCTCTCTCATTCCCCTCTTTCTCTCTCGTTCCCCTCTTTCTCTCTCGTTCCCCTCTTTCTCTCTCGTTCCCCTCTTTCTCTCTCATTCCCCTCTTTCTCTCTCGTTCCTCTCTTTCTCTCTCGTTCCCCTCTTTCTCTCTCGTTCCCCACTTTCTCTCTCGTTCCCCTCTTTCTCTCTCGTTCCTCTCTTTCACTCTCATTCCCCTCTCTCTCTCGTTCCTCTCTTTCTCGATCACTCCCCTCTTTCTCTCTCATTCCCCTCTTTCTCTCTCGTTCCCCTCTTTCTCTCTCATTCCCCTTTCTCTCTCATTCCCCTCTTTCTCTCTCGTTCCTCTCTTTCTCTCTCGTTACCATCTTTCTTGATCACTCCCCTCTTTCTCTCTCATTCCCCTCTTTCTCTCGTTCCTCTCTTTCTCTCTCGTTCCCCTCTTTCTCATTCCCCTCTTTCTCTCTCGTTCCTCTCTTTCTCTATCACTCCCCTCTTTCTCTCTCGTTCCTCTCTTTGACTCTCATTCCCCTCTATCTCTCTCGTTCCTCTCTTTCTCTCTCGTTCCTCTTTCTCTCTCGTTTCCCTCTTTCTCTCTCATTCCCCTCTTTCTCTCTCATTCCCCTCTTTCTCTCTCATTCCTCTCTTTCTCTCTCGTTCCCCTCTTTCTCGATCGTTCTCCTCTTTCTTGATCACTCCCCTCTTTCTCTCTCATTCCTGTCTTTCTCTCTCATTCCTCTCTTTCTCTCTCGTTCCCCTCTTTCTCTCGTTCCCCTCTTTCTCTCTCGTTCCTCTCTTTCTCGAACACTCCCCTATTTCTCTCTCGTTCCCCTCTTTCTCTATCACTTCCCTTTCTCTCTCGTTCCCCTCTTTCTTTCTCACTCCTCTTTCTCTATCACTCCCCTCTTTCTCTCTCGTTCCCCTCTTTCTCTATCACTTCCCTTTCTCGTTCCCCTCTTTCTTTCTCACTCCTCTTTCTCTCTCGTTCCTCTCTTTCTCTATCATTCCCCACTTTCTCTCTCATTCCCCACTTTCTCTCTCGTTCCCCACTTTCTCTCTCGTTCCCCACTTTCTCTGTCGTTCCCCTCTTTCTCTCTCGTTCCTCTCTTTCTCTCTCGTTCCCCTCTTTCTCTCTCATTCCCCTCTTTCTCTCTCATTCCCCTCTTTCTCTCTCATTCCTCTCTTTCTCTCTCGTTCCCCTTTTTCTCGATCGTTCTCCTCTTTCTTGATCACTCCCCTCTTTCTCTCTCATTCCTGTCTTTCTCTCTCATTCCTCTATTTCTCTCTCGTTCCCCTCTTTCTCTCGTTCCCCTCTTTCTCTCTCGTTCCTCTCTTTCTCGAACACTCCCCTATTTCTCTCTCGTTCCACTCTTTCTCTATCACTTCCCTTTCTCTCTCTTTCCCCTCTTTCTTTCTCACTCCTCTTTCTCTATCACTCCCCTCTTTCTCTCTCGTTCCCCTCTTTCTCTATCACTTCCCTTTCTCGTTCCCCTCTTTCTTTCTCACTCCTCTTTCTCTCTCGTTCCTCTCTTTCTCTATCATTCCCCACTTTCTCTCTCGTTCCCCTCTTTCTCTCTCGTTCCTCTCTTTTTCTATCACTCCCCTCTTTCTCTCTCGTTCCTCTCTTTCTCTCTCGTTCCTCTCTCGTTCCCCTTTTTCTCTCTCGTTCCCCTCTTTCTCTCTCACTCCCCTCTTTCTCTCTCGTTCCCCTCTTTCTCTATCGTTCCCCTCTTTCTCTATCGTTCCCCTCTTTCTCTCTCGTTCCTCTCTTTCTCTCTCGTTCCTCTCGTTCCCCTTTTTCTCTCTCGTTCCCCTCTTTCTCGATCGTTCTCCTCTTTCTTGATCACTCCCCTCTTTCTCTCTCATTCCTGTCTTTCTCTCTCATTCCTCTCTTTCTCTCTCGTTCCCCTCTTTCTCTCGTTCCCCTCTTTCTCTCTCGTTCCTCTCTTTCTCTCTCGTTCCCCTCTTTCTCTCTCGTTCCTCTCTTTCTCTCTCGTTCCCCTCTTTCTCTCTCGTTCCTCTCTTTCTCTCTCGTTCCTCTCTCGTTCCCCTTTTTCTCTCTCGTTCCCCTCTTTCTCTCTCACTCCCCTCTTTCTCTCTCGTTCCTCTCTTTCTCTCTCGTTCCCCTCTTTCTCTCTCGTTCCTCTCTTTCTCTCTCGTTCCTCTCTCATTCCCCTTTTTCTCTCTCGTTCCCCTCTTTCTCTCTCGTTCCCCTCTTTCTCTATCGTTCCCCTCTTTCTCTATCGTTCCCCTCTTTCTCTCTCGTTCCTCTCTTTCTCTCTCGTTCCTCTCTCGTTCCCCTTTTTCTCTCTCGTTCCCCTCTTTCTCTCTCACTCCCCTCTTTCTCTATCGTTCCCCTCTTTCTCTATCGTTCCCCTCTTTCTCTCTCGTTCCTCTCTTTCTCTCTCGTTCCTCTCTCGTTCCCCTTTTTCTCTATCGTTCCCCTCTTTCTCTCTCGTTCCTCTCTTTCTCTCTCGTTCCTCTCTCGTTCCCCTTTTTCTCTCTCGTTCCCCTCTTTCTCTCTCACTCCCCTCTTTCTCTCTCGTTCCTCTCTTTCTCTCTCGTTCCCCTCTTTCTCTCTCGTTCCTCTCTTTCTCTCTCGTTCCCCTCTTTCTCTCTCGTTCCTCTCTTTCTCTCTCGTTCCCCTCTTTCTCTCTCGTTCCTCTCTTTCTCTCTCGTTCCTCTCTCGTTCCCCTTTTTCTCTCTCGTTCCCCTCTTTCTCTCTCACTCCCCTCTTTCTCTCTCGTTCCTCTCTTTCTCTCTCGTTCCCCTCTTTCTCTCTCGTTCCTCTCTTTCTCTCTCGTTCCCCTCTTTCTCTCTCATTCCTGTCTTTCTCTCTCATTCCTCTCTTTCTCTCTCGTTCCCCTCTTTCTCTCGTTCCCCTCTTTCTCTCTCGTTCCTCTCTTTCTCTCTCGTTCCCCTCTTTCTCTCTCGTTCCTCTCTTTCTCTCTCGTTCCCCTCTTTCTCTCTCGTTCCTCTCTTTCTCTCTCGTTCCTCTCTCGTTCCCCTTTTTCTCTCTCGTTCCCCTCTTTCTCTCTCACTCCCCTCTTTCTCTCTCGTTCCTCTCTTTCTCTCTCGTTCCCCTCTTTCTCTCTCGTTCCTCTCTTTCTCTCTCGTTCCTCTCTCATTCCCCTTTTTCTCTCTCGTTCCCCTCTTTCTCTCTCGTTCCCCTCTTTCTCTATCGTTCCCCTCTTTCTCTATCGTTCCCCTCTTTCTCTCTCGTTCCTCTCTTTCTCTCTCGTTCCTCTCTCGTTCCCCTTTTTCTCTCTCGTTCCCCTCTTTCTCTCTCACTCCCCTCTTTCTCTCTCGTTCCTCTCTTTCTCTCTCGTTCCCCTCTTTCTCTCTCGTTCCTCTCTTTCTCTCTCGTTCCCCTCTTTCTCTCTCGTTCCTCTCTTTCTCTCTCGTTCCCCTCTTTCTCTCTCGTTCCTCTCTTTCTCTCTCGTTCCTCTCTCGTTCCCCTTTTTCTCTCTCGTTCCCCTCTTTCTCTCTCACTCCCCTCTTTCTCTCTCGTTCCTCTCTTTCTCTCTCGTTCCCCTCTTTCTCTCTCGTTCCTCTCTTTCTCTCTCGTTCCCCTCTTTCTCTCTCGTTCCTCTCTTTCTCTCTCGTTCCCCTCTTTCTCTCTCGTTCCTCTCTTTCTCTCTCGTTCCTCTCTCGTTCCCCTTTTTCTCTCTCGTTCCCCTCTTTCTCTCTCACTCCCCTCTTTCTCTCTCGTTCCTCTCTTTCTCTCTCGTTCCTCTCTTTCTCTCTCGTTCCCCTCTTTCTCTCTCGTTCCTCTCTTTCTCTCTCGTTCCTCTCTCGTTCCCCTTTTTCTCTCTCGTTCCCCTCTTTCTCTCTCACTCCCCTCTTTCTTTCTCGTTCCTCTCTTTCTCTCTCGTTCCTCTCTTTCTCTCTCGTTCCCCTCTTTCTCTCTCGTTCCTCTCTTTCTCTCTCGTTCCTCTCTCACTCCCCTCTTTCTCTCTCGTTCCTCTCTTTCTCTCTCGTTCCTCTCTTTCTCTCTCGTTCCCCTCTTTCTCTCTCGTTCCCCTCTTTCTCTCTCACTCCCCTCTTTCTCTATCGTTCCCCTCTTTCTTTCTCGTTCCTCTCTTTGACTCTCATTCCCCTCTTTCTCTCTCATTCCTCTCTTTCTCTCTCGTTCCCCTCTTTCTCGATCGTTCTCCTCTTTCTTGATCACTCCCCTCTTTCTCTCTCATTCCTGTCTTTCTCTCTCATTCCTCTCTTTCTCTCTCGTTGCCCTCTTTCTCTCTCGTTCCTCTCTTTCTCGAACACTCCCCTATTTCTCTCTCGTTCCCCTCTTTCTCTATCACTTCCCTTTCTCTCTCGTTCCCCTCTTTCTTTCTCACTCCTCTTTCTCTATCACTCCCCTCTTTCTCTCTCGTTCCCCTCTTTCTCTATCACTTCCCTTTCTCGTTCCCCTCTTTCTTTCTCACTCCTCTTTCTCTCTCGTTCCTCTCTTTCTCTATCATTCCCCACTTTCTCTCTCGTTCCCCACTTTCTCTCTCGTTCCCCTCTTTCTCTCTCGTTCCTCTCTTTCTCTCTCGTTCCCCTCTTTCTCTCTCATTCCCCTCTTTCTCTCTCATTCCCCTCTTTCTCTCTCATTCCTCTCTTTCTCTCTCGTTCCCCTCTTTCTCGATCGTTCTCCTCTTTCTCGATCACTCCCCTCTTTCTCTCTCATTCCTGTCTTTCTCTCTCATTCCTCTCTTTCTCTCTCATTCCCCTCTTTCTCTCGTTCCCCTCTTTCTCTCTCGTTCCTCTCTTTCTCGAACACTCCCCTATTTCTCTCTCGTTCCCCTCTTTCTCTATCACTTCCCTTTCTCGTTCCCCTCTTTCTTTCTCACTCCTCTTTCTCTCTCGTTCCTCTCTTTCTCTATCATTCCCCACTTTCTCTCTCGTTCCCCACTTTCTCTCTCGTTCCCCACTTTCTCTCTCGTTCCCCTCTTTCTCTCTCGTTCCTCTCTTTCTCTCTCGTTCCCCTCTTTCTCTCTCATTCCCCTCTTTCTCTCTCATTCCCCTCTTTCTCTCTCATTCCTCTCTTTCTCTCTCGTTCCCCTCTTTCTCTCGTTCCCCTCTTTCTCTCTCGTTCCTCTCTTTCTCGAACACTCCCCTATTTCTCTCTCGTTCCCCTCTTTCTCTATCACTTCCCTTTCTCGTTCCCCTCTTTCTTTCTCACTCCTCTTTCTCTCTCGTTCCTCTCTTTCTCTATCATTCCCCACTTTCTCTCTCGTTCCCCACTTTCTCTCTCGTTCCCCACTTTCTCTCTCGTTCCCCTCTTTCTCTCTCGTTCCTCTCTTTCTCGTTCCCCTCTTTCTCTCTCATTCCCCTCTTTCTCTCTCATTCCTCTCTTTCTCTCTCGTTCCCCTCTTTCTCTCGTTCCCCTCTTTCTCTCTCGTTCCTCTCTTTCTCGAACACTCCCCTATTTCTCTCTCGTTCCCCTCTTTCTCTATCACTTCCCTTTCTCGTTCCCCTCTTTCTTTCTCACTCCTCTTTCTCTCTCGTTCCTCTCTTTCTCTATCATTCCCCACTTTCTCTCTCGTTCCCCACTTTCTCTCTCGTTCCCCACTTTCTCTCTCGTTCCCCTCTTTCTCTCTCGTTCCCCTCTTTCTCTCTCGTTCCTCTCTTTCTCTCTCGTTCCCCTCTTTCTCTCTCATTCCCCTCTTTCTCTCTCATTCCCCTCTTTCTCTCTCATTCCTCTCTTTCTCTCTCGTTCCCCTCTTTCTCTCGTTCCCCTCTTTCTCTCTCGTTCCTCTCTTTCTCGAACACTCCCCTATTTCTCTCTCGTTCCCCTCTTTCTCTATCACTTCCCTTTCTCGTTCCCCTCTTTCTTTCTCACTCCTCTTTCTCTCTCGTTCCTCTCTTTCTCTATCATTCCCCTCTTTCTCTCTCATTCCCCTCTTTCTCTCTCATTCCCCTCTTTCTCTCTCATTCCTCTCTTTCTCTCTCGTTCCCCTCTTTCTCTCTCGTTCCTCTCTTTCTCTCTCGTTCCCCTCTTTCTCTCTCGTTCCTCTCTTTCTCTCTCGTTCCTCTCTCATTCCCCTTTTTCTCTCTCGTTCCCCTCTTTCTCTCTCACTCCCCTCTTTCTCTCTCGTTCCTCTCTTTCTCTCTCGTTCCCCTCTTTCTCTCTCGTTCCTCTCTTTCTCTCTCGTTCCTCTCTCGTTCCCCTTTTTCTCTCTCGTTCCCCTCTTTCTCTCTCACTCCCCTCTTTCTCTCTCGTTCCTCTCTTTCTCTCTCGTTCCTCTCTTTCTCTCTCGTTCCCCTCTTTCTCTCTCGTTCCTCTCTTTCTCTCTCGTTCCTCTCTCACTCCCCTCTTTCTCTCTCGTTCCTCTTTTTCTCTCTCGTTCCTCTCTTTCTCTCTCGTTCCCCTCTTTCTCTCTCGTTCCTCTCTTTCTCTCTCATTCCTCTCTCGTTCCCCTTTTTCTCTCTCGTTCCCCTCTTTCTCTCACTCCCCTCTTTCTCTCGTTCCTCTCTTTCTCTCTCGTTCCCCTCTTTCTCTCTCGTTCCTCTCTTTCTCTCTCGTTCCTCTCTCACTCCCCTCTTTCTCTCTCGTTCCTCTCTTTCTCTCTCGTTCCTCTCTTTCTCTCTCGTTCCTCTCTTTCTCTCTCGTTCCCCTCTTTCTCTCTCGTTCCTCTCTTTCTCTCTCATTCCTCTCTCGTTCCCCTTTTTCTCTCTCGTTCCCCTCTTTCTCTCTCACTCCCCTCTTTCTCTCTCGTTCCTCTCTTTCTCTCTCGTTCCCCTCTTTCTCTCTCGTTCCTCTCTTTCTCTCTCGTTCCTCTCTCGTTCCCCTTTTTCTCTCTCGTTCCCCTCTTTCTCTCTCACTCCCCTCTTTCTCTCTCGTTCCTCTCTTTCTCTCTCGTTCCTCTCTTTCTCTCTCGTTCCCCTCTTTCTCTCTCGTTCCTCTCTTTCTCTCTCGTTCCTCTCTCACTCCCCTCTTTCTCTCTCGTTCCTCTTTTTCTCTCTCGTTCCTCTCTTTCTCTCTCGTTCCCCTCTTTCTCTCTCGTTCCTCTCTTTCTCTCTCATTCCTCTCTCGTTCCCCTTTTTCTCTCTCGTTCCCCTCTTTCTCTCACTCCCCTCTTTCTCTCGTTCCTCTCTTTCTCTCTCGTTCCCCTCTTTCTCTCTCGTTCCTCTCTTTCTCTCTCGTTCCTCTCTCACTCCCCTCTTTCTCTCTCGTTCCTCTCTTTCTCTCTCGTTCCTCTCTTTCTCTCTCGTTCCTCTCTTTCTCTCTCGTTCCCCTCTTTCTCTCTCGTTCCTCTCTTTCTCTCTCATTCCTCTCTCGTTCCCCTTTTTCTCTCTCGTTCCCCTCTTTCTCTCTCACTCCCCTCTTTCTCTATCGTTCCCCTCTTTCTCTCTCGTTCCCCTCTTTCAATTCAATTCAATTCAATTCAATTCAATAAGCTTTATTGGCATGACAGGAATAAACAAGTTTTGCCAAAGCAGAATCCCCCTACAAGCAGACCGGTTCAGTGTATAAACAGACACAATGAAAAGACCATTTTCAGTGCAGGTTCATTTGTTTCTCTTAGACTGTGGCAGGCAGTCACATATTCAGCAGCTAGTGCACATGTTATCCCCACCTCTCCTAAAAATATTTGTAGTTTTTCAGTTTCTGTGAGGTGGGTGAAGTCACTGATGTGACTCGTGAATTTGGGTATGAATGTGTCCCTGAGCAGCTTGTGTTTGGGGCAGTGCAGTAGGAAGGGGAGCTCTGTCTCTATGTGGTGTAACTCACAGCGCTCACACAGTCTCCTCTCTCTGGGTCTCCACGTGGCTCTGTGTCGACCCTTTTCGATTGCTAATGTGTGGTCGCTCAATCTGTATTTGGTCAGTAGTTGTTTTTGTTTTTGGTCTTTAACTCTGACCAGATATTCTGCCAGGGCGTATGGTCTGTTTAAACTCTGGTAGCACTCTAATTTATGCTGTGACTTTACTTGGCTCTCCCAGTGTATCAGGTATTTGTTTTTCAGGGTGGTGGTTATTTTAGATCTCACTGGGGCCTGATTAGAGCAGCTCTTCTCTCTCTCTCTCTCTCTCTCTCTCTCTCTCTCTCTCTCTCTCTCTCTCTCTCTCTCTCTCTCCCTCTCTCTCTCTCTCTCTCCCTCTCTCTCCCTCTCTCTCTCTCCCTCTCAAATTCAAATTCAAATTCAAATTGGCTTTATTGGCATGACAATAAAAATAATTGTGTTGCCAAAGCACATACATGGCATAACCAACTCAAATATACAGACAAAGAATTTTTCTTAATACTAACAGTATCCCTCCTCCCTCTATATTAATACAGTAAACAGAATCCCTCCCTTCCCCTCTATATCAAACAGTACCCCCTTCCCCCCTCTATATTAAACAGAATCCCCCTCCCTCCCTCTATTAAACAGAATCCCCCCTCCCTCAATTAAACAATACCCCCTCCCTCCCTCCCTCCCTCTTTCTATATTAAACAGAATCCCTCCCTCCCTCCCTCTCTCTTTTCCCTCTCTAGTGTGACGTGTTCACGGTCTGTCCCTCAGGCTATGACAGGTCTCCACGTATTGACCGGCCAGTCTGGCTGTGTGTTTGTCTTCCCCCAGCAGGATTGACAGCTTCTGGGTATCACACATTTTTGGGAATTCTGGGACTAAATCACAGAATTTGGGGAAGAAAATGTCCCTTATGTTTTTATATTTTTCACAGTGTGTCAGGAAGTGAATCTCTGTCTCGACCTCTCCTGTCTCACAGTGACCACAGTGCCTGTTCTCCCTGGCCAGCCAGGTTTGCCTCTGTCGGCCTTTTTCAATGGCCAGGTTGTGGTCACTGAGCCGGTATTTGGTCAGGATCTGCCTCTGCTTTGTGTTTCTGACAGTTACCAGGTATTCTGCCAGGGTGTAATTTCTATTTAGGGTCCGATAGCACTCTAGTTTGTTTTGTGTTTTAGTGTTTGTATCCCAATGGTCCAGATAGGAGTGTTTCAGGTGTTTTATAATTTGGTTGACACTAATTGGAATTGTTTTTGCAGTGCTGTCCTGAAGCTGACTGATGTCAGTGTTGCTCAGCTCAGTGAGCTTCAGGACCAGCTGGCTGAGGGGACTCTTTTCTGGGCTGAGCTCTTGGTATTGCAGGGCTTTATGATGGAGTGAGTTTGGGTCACTAGTTTTTAGATGAATCCAGTATTTTAATGCTCTTTTTTGGATGTTAATAATCAATGGATAAAGGCCTAATTCAGCCCTGCATGCATTGTTTGGTGTTTTTCTTTGTAATCTCATGATGTTTTTGCAGAACTCTGCATGCAGGGTTTCTGTGGGGTGTTTGTCCCATTTTGTGTAGTCCTGGTTGGTGATTGGACCCCACACTTCACTGCCATAGAGAGCAATTGGCTGAATTACACTTTCAAAAATAGGGTGGTGTTACCTAGAGTGAAGTGGTACTTATTTCCCTGAGATCTGGCTTTCTTCTGGAATATCATGACTCTGGTCTTGTTCACTTGTGGGTGACAGCAGGACCAGATCATCTGCATAGAGCAGAAACTTGACTTCAGTGTCATGTAGAGTGAGGCCAGGGGCTGCAGACTGCTCCAACACTGTGGCCAGCTCATTGATATATATGTTGAACAGTGTTGGGCTCAAACTGCAGCCCTGTCTCACCCCACGCCCTTGTGTGAAGAATTCTGTTCTTTTGTTGCCAATTTTCACACCACACTTATTTTCTGAGTACATCGATTTTATGATGTCATAGACTTTACCCCCTACACCACTTTGAAGAAGTTTAAGAAATAGTCCTTTATGCCAAATTGAATCAAATGCCTTTTTAAAGTCTATAAAGCAAGCGAATATTTTTCCTTTATTAGTTTGATGGACGTGTTTATTGATTAGGGTGTGTAGGGTGTAAACATGATCAGAAGTGCGGTGTTTTGGTAGAAATCCAATCTGACTCTTACTCAGGACACTGTGTTCGGTAAGGAAGGCCAGTATCCGGGCGTTAATGATACTGCAGAACACCTTCCCCAGATTACTGCTCACACAGATGCCCCGGTAGTTATTGGGGTCGAATTTGTCTCCACTTTTATATATGGGTGTTATAAGCCCTTGGTTCCAGGTCTCAGGGAAATACCCAGCTCTCAGTACAAGATTGAGGAGTTTGAGCAGGGCCTCCTGCAGCTTGGGGCTGCTGTGTTTGAGCATCTCTCTCTCTCTCTCTCTCTCTCTCTCTCTCTCTCTCTCTCTCTCTCTCTCTCTCTCTCTCTCTCTCTCTCTCTCTCTCTCTCAGACATGGACCAATCAAAACGCGAGACTGTTATGCGGTTCCATCCCAAAACCCGGGCCTGTGTCATACCTCCTAATCTCGCCACTGCCAGAACACATTTTAAATGAAAACAATACAATAACAAATAAAATGCATGGCTACGCCGTCAATACATTTTTAAATAAATACAAATAAACAATAACAAACACGCAGCGCTTCGCCGTCAGCTATAAATACAATAATAAATAAATCATAATACAAAAATACAAAATAACACAGGTGCAGGGGGGGGGGGGGGGACCCTATTCTAAAATTAAATAAACAAATAAACGTACAGGCTCCTCACCCTGTTACACTCCCTTTTTTAACAAGCTCCAATTTTTCAGAGAAAGTTCTCCTTGAAATCTCCTTTTATTTTAGTGTAAAATACAATTCTAAATAATTAGATGTTGTAAAGGTATTTGTATTTATCAATGTATATTTATAAGCAACATTGTGTGAAATCCAGCTATCCTCCTAACTGCAGTGCCTTGGATAAAGGCGTCTGCTAAATAAACAAATAATAAAAAGGAATATTCATGTTTTGGGGTTGCTCACTAATGATTGGTCTGCTGTCTGTGCTTTGACTTTCCCATTGGATGCTAAAGCAGGGCCTTCAAGTGAGGCAGAGAATACCTTGGGAGATTTATGTCCTGCCTCTGCTCACTCCTGATTGGTCGCCTGTCTAAAAAAAAGGACAGTTTTCGCCTCGTCTATTGGTTAAACTCACTCAAGACCTTCACTGAAACGGAGAATACCCTCAACAGTTTTTTTTTTTCTAGCGTCTGGTCGTTGTTTTAGACTTATGCAGGGGAAATGCAGATCTCTTATTGGCTGATCACATCCCCTTCAGGAAACCCCTGTCTCTTAAAAAACCTCTAGTAAACCCTGTAAGTCATCTTGGATAAAGGCGTCAGACAAATGAACAAATAATAATTAGAGTAGTATGCTTTATAGTATAAGCAAGCACACTGTACGCAAGTGAGTGAGGCAACGTAATGTCATTTGATTGACGGTTTACCTGGCACTGTCTGGTCAGCAGAGAATACCTTGAAGGTCCTGACGGCACGCCACTGCTTAGATTCTGGTATAGTAAGCAAACTTGTTAAATTTGCAGAAGACACAAAAATAGGAGGAGTGGCAAACACCGTTGCAGCAGCAAAGGTCATTCAAAATGATCTACACAGTATTCAGAACTGGGCAGACACATGGCAAATGACATTTAATAGAGAAAAGTGTAAAGTATTGCATGCAGGCAATAAAAATGTCCATTATAAATACCATATTGGAGATACTGAAATTGAAAAAAGACCTAGGAGTTTATGTTGACTCAGAAATGTCTTCATCTAGACAACGTGGGGAAGCTATAAAAAAGGCCAACAAGATGATTGGATATATTGTGAGAAGTGTTGAATTTAAATCAAGGGAAGTAATGTTAAAACTTTACAATGCATTAGTGCAAAGAACAGTGACCGGAATTTGGGTTTGGGTTTCAAAGGCATGTCGTATGCAGACAGGCTTAAGAATTGAATCTATTCAGTCTTGAACAAAGAAGACTACACGGCGATCTGATTAAAGCATTCAAAATACTAAAAGGTTTTGACAATGTCGACCCAATGGACTTTTTCGACCTGAAAAAAGAAACAAGGACCAGGGGTTACAAATGGAGATTAGATAAAGGGGCATTCAGAACAGAAAATAAGAGGCACTTTTTTACACAGAGAATTGTGAGGGTCTGGAACCAATTCCCCAGTAATGTTGTTGAAGCTGACACCCTGGGATCCTTCAAGAAGCTGTTTGATGAGATTCTTGATCAATAAGCTACTAACAACCAAACGAGCAAGATGGGCTGAATGTCATCCTCTCATTTGTAAACGTTCTTATGTTCTTCTAGCTTGGGATCAGGTTGGTCCTGAACGGAGGCAGCTGAGCCAGACCCCTGTGCTGGCTCCGCGGCCTCCCCCCAAGACTCTTCACCAATCGCCCCCACCTGAAACTTCTGAAAAAGCTCTCTTGTATTAGGGACTGACTACACCCTGAATCTAAAAGAGCCTGGGTTTGTGTATCATCCACGGACACAGGAATCACAAAACCTGTCTGCTGGAGTGACTGATCGAATGGAACATTCTTACCTGGTCTAATGAGGTCATATCCCATAGAGACGGTAGGGTGGCTGCGCGAGACCCCCGTCCAACACCACAGCATCCCGTGGGTGACCCCACTCTGTCCCAGTTCTTGGGCCGGGAGCTCCCGCTGCCCCGCTCTGTCCAAAGATCAGACTACCCCTCCCACCCAGTCCCTTCGCCCTCCCTGGGGCCAGTAGATGGGATGATGCTGGAATAGCACTGTTTCCAGTCAACTTAGCAGGCATTGGTTCTGCTGCCTGGTACTAATATACCAGTTGGATCGCCCGATCCAGGGTGGCGGGTGCCTGTCGTTGCACCCACAAGCGCGGTCCCGGAGGCAAGCACTGCAGGAACCGCTCAACTACAACTACCTCCACCGGCCTGGCAGTGCTAGTTGCTCCTGGGTTCAACCATCCCCGGGTGTAATCCTGCAAGCAGTGCACGATGGCCCTGGGGTGTTCCTCTGCAGAGAAGCTCTCCTCCCGGAATTTGCCGCGGTAGCCTTCTGAAGTTGCACCCACGCTGTTGAGGATGGCAGCTTTCAGCGTGGGGTACTCCATCATTGCCGCCGGATCCAGGGTCCTCAATGCCGCCTGCTCCTCCCCCGTCAGCTGTGGCAGGAGGTAGCTACCCGGCAGAGATTGCGAATGCCTCATACACCTCCAGGTAGGCTTCTGGCCAATCCTCTGCAGTCATTTTCATCGGCCGCTGCAGCCACGGATCTGGCACCCTATTGCACAACCTCCGTTAGGGTTTGACGCAGGAGGTCCATCATGGTAGTGAATTGCTGGGGGTCCATTCTGCTCCCTGGTTTTGCACTGCTGTGTGTGGGCAGTGCCAATGAAACCCCATGCTAACACCACGTGTGGAAGGGTGGTGGGCAATTCACTGACACAGAGACAGAACTTTATTTGTAACGCCGCTCAGGCACACTGATTTATTTTTACCTGCAGAGGGCGCTGTTGTCCGTGGCCTGAAACAGGACCACAGAGTTACCAATACTGGTATACAGTCCAGTGCACATACAAGTGCTCAAAAATAATAATGAAAACAAAAGATGAAAGAAAAAGGGAAAATAAAACACAGTAATAAAACTACAAAATAAAAGGTGCTGCACTTGGCAGCGTTACCCCGACCGTCGCTATTCGCATGACCCGGGTCTCTGTCCTATGCTAAACTGTTCCCTCAACCTGTGGATACTGTTCAGGGTTCTGTCAAGTTTTTCCCTGCTACTAAACATTCCTTTTCTTTTATTTTTAATTATTTTACTGTTGTGCTCGTTCTTCTCCGGCCGAGCTCGGTCCAGCAGCAGAGCTTCCGCCAGCTGGCTCGTTCCGTCTTAGAGGGGCAGGCTGAGGGAACACCAGAGCGTTATCTTATAAGTTCAGCAAGGCTCCAAGGTTCGCCTCTCAGCCACTCAGAGACAGGGAAAGCCTGTTAAATTGAAGACAACCTGTGTACCTGTACTTACGTCGTGCTGTCAAATGCTGTGCACTGGGAAGAAACTAAAAACTCACAAACCTCTTCCACTCTGTTAGTTCAGAAAGATTAGTAGAGGAAGTGGGAGCGGTGAGGGAAAGCAAACTAAATTTGCATATTCTTGAGAAAAACAGGAAGATAGCCAAGTCGACAAGTCTGAGCGTCGAGCCAACAGGAACTTCCTTGATGAACAGCTGGCAGCTGGGGAAAACTGAAACAGCCAAGATAACACAACATAGCTAGCTAACATTCAAAGAATAACAAGTTGGAAATAGTAATTTCCTGCTGACAAGCAATTCTTGATATGTAGTTGTATCTTTTGCACACAACATAAAACATTACACACACAGTGATAAAGAATGAGGCGTAACCACAGGATGTTGTCTCTTTACCATTGATTAAATGTCTGAGGGGTCTGGGGGGGGGGGGTCTGGCCTTCTCTTTACCTGCTTTTCTAAAAGTTTTCATGACTGACAGGAATACGTTCCTGTTGGTTTTAAACTCACTGTCAGCAGAAATGTTAAACCGTTTACTGTTAAAATATGTATTTAGTGCAGCTCAGCATTATAAAACTGGAGACTAAATACTGGTCCCCAGTTGAGCTTCTTGCACTGGCATACAATTCCCTTATGTTGTTGAGATTTTTTTTACTTATTTCCTTAAAATGAATGGCCATATTTTTTTCTTTAAACCAGTCTTTAAGTACATTAACAGTTTTGTCTACACTACACATATATTTGTCTACACTATATATATATATATATATATATATATATATATATATATATATATATATATATATATACGCATGGTCATGTGATGCTGTTTAACCAATCATAGGTTGCTAATTTTCCAAGCCATGTTATAATACTACATACACTACTCAAGTGAAGCATTAAAGTCAATGTTGATATGGTTTAATTTTCATCTAATAAGCACCATTTGAAATATTTATCTGTGGACCTCTTGCTCTGAAGAAATTATACCTGGGTTAAACTAGTTAGTGTATTTTTAGAACAAAAAAAAGGTGTTAGTATTGGTCTGGATAGGAGGAGCTATCTGGCTCTCTCCAGAGAGATCTCAAATTATTATGCATGAGCTTTTCTGAGTACTAATATGATGTCATAGTTGAATGTTATCCCATACTAATTAATCTCAAAACAAAGACTGCAAAGAAACTACCACCTCCTAATTATGCATGGAAACAAAGTGTAAAATGAGCAAGAACATGAACATATTCAGGATTTTGCAGAAGCTGTGGTACAGTAACAAAGTTGCTTATTGATCAGTCATTGAAAACATCAATAGGCGCGCAGTACATTTCATCACACATACTTTACTGGCTTCAAAATCTTGCGTGACACCATAGCTTACTAGAATTTCCATACTACAGTGATTGACAGATTCTTGAGTCAAATCAAAAACATTTATCCCTTTTTTTAAAATTTGGAATCAACATTGTTTTTCACCCCATTTTCTTCCCAATTTGAAATGCCCAATTTTAAACCTGGATCATCGCTGCAACCCCTGCGCTGACTCGGGAGAGACGCAGACGAACACACATGTACTCTGAAACGTGTGCCATCAGCCTTCCCCTTCTTTTCACTCTGCAGGCCCGCCATGCATCCACCTCAGAGCTACAGCGTCGGAAGATCCATGCAGCTCTGGGCTGCTTGCAGGCAGACCCGTAGGCGCCCGGCCAGTCTACAAGGGTCGCTGGTGATCCGAAGACAACCTGGCTGACCTAAGCCCTCTCCACCCCATGTGGTGCTCTACCAATTGTGTGCCGCCCCCTGGGAACTCCCATCCACAGCCGGAAGTGGAATAGCTTGGACCCGAACCAGCGAACTCCAGGCTATAGGGCGCATCCTGCACTCCATGCGGAGAGCCTTTACCAGATGCGCCACTCGGGAGCCCCACAATGTAGCCCTTTGTTAATGATCATTTTGAATGCTATCTTTACTTGGGTAACTAATACATGCATGCACGAGATTTCATGATGGAAGCATGATTTTGTGAGACAGTGTTTAAAGAGCAGCTATCAGTGTTTTTAAATGGAGTTATCAGTCCCCACATGTTGCTTCAGCTGTTTAAGTAACATACCTGCAATGTTAACGTTCATTGCTAACATTGTGACAAGTTTTTACACTTTAAGATTTGAAGTCCACAGCAAAGATGGCCGATCATGCAGAGCTGATTTTGTGCAGCATAAGTCGTGTGAAAAAAAAAACTACAATATTCAACACAAATGGTTCAGCATGGTGGGTTATTATTGTGTCCCCTTCTGTAGGAAACTATTCAGGATTAGAGTAGTTTGTTTAGGATATATTGTGATCACATGACTTATGCTGCACAAAATCTGCTTTCCATGAGCGGCCATTTTGAGAATGTTCACAATGTAAAAACTTGTCAGAATGTTTACAATGAAGGTTAAAATTGCAGGTGTGAAGTCGCGAGTTCGAATCCAGGCTATTCCTTTGCCGATCGAGGACAGGAGCTCCCAAGGAGCAGCGCACAACTGGCCGAGTGTCGCCCGGGGGGAGGGAGGCTGCAGGCTTGCCTGTAGCTGCCCGAGAGCTGCGTTGTCCTCCGACGCTGTAGCTCTTGGGTGGCTGCACGGTGAGTCTGCAGTGTGAAAAGAAGCGGTCGGCTGACGGCACACGCTTCGGAGGACAGCGTGTGTTCATCTTCGCCCCTCCCGAGTCAGCGCAGGGGTGGTAGCGGTGAGCCGACCGTAATAAATAATTGGCCATTCCAAATTGGGAGAAAATAATAAAAAATAATTGGCAACGACTAAATTTATAAAAAATAAATAAATAAATAAATAAAAATAAAATTGCAGGTGTGGTACTTAAACAGCTGTAGCAGCATGTGGGGACTAATAAGTATTTTTATTTTTTTTAAAACCTGATAGTTGCTCTGTAGCAGGCATGAGACTTGAAGTGTCTGTCTCTCTAGTGGCCCTCAAAACCTCCCTCAAATATAAAAAATAACTATTCTAGCTTTCCTTCCAGCAGTGACTTGTGTTTGGCACCGGCGGGACTGCTGGCAGACAGCTTAGGGAGTGTCCCTGTACCCGTTCCAAAGCCATTACCAGAAGCAACATTAAACTAACTCTTCCTGTTACTACCTGCCTGCTAACAATCCTGCCAGCACTGAACACAATCTTCAGAGACAAGCAGTCACAAGTTAATCTGTCTGTCTGTCTATCTATCTATCTATCTATCTATCTATCTATCTATCTATCTATCGACTGAGGCACTGGCCTTCACTTTAGTACTGCTCTTGTCATTGTATACATTAATTGTTTTGCATCCTGTGTGAGATAGTGTAGTTCTGGGGGAATAGGACTACATCTCCCAGAGGGGAACAGCCTTAGTTTGTTTAATTGTTTAATTAACCTTAGTTTGTTTAATTGTTTAATTAACCTTAGTTTGTTAAATTGTTTAATTAGCCTTAGTTTGTTTAATTGTTTAATTTAATTAAACAATTAAACAAACTAGGCTGTTCCCCTCTGGGAGATGTAGTCCTATTCCCCCAGGACTACACTATCTCACACCTGTTAATTCTTATCTTTTCTCTTGCAGCTGCCTTCTTTCTACCTCAGCAAGGAGAAGTGCTACACATTCATTTAAAGTATAATATCAATAACTGGTCATCTTTTTGATGCATAAGTAGTTTGAAGCTTATCGGGATTACTGTACATAATAAACAATAGCTATTAGTTTGGTTCATAATGGTGCAAAACTAGGGGACAGTGGTCCAGTGGTTAAAGAAAAGGTCCAGGCGGTTCCTGGTTCAAATCCTGGCTCAGCCTGTGACCCTGAGCAAGTCTCTTAACCTCCTTGTGCTCCGTCCTTCAGATCAGATGTAAAACCCAGGTCCTGTTGTAAGTTGCTTTGGATAAAAGCGTCTGCAAAATGACTAATTATATATTTATTTATATAGAAAGTCATTTGCGATATTATTATTATTATTTGTTTATTTAGCAGACCCCTTTATCCAAGGCGACTTACAGAGACTAGGGTGTGTGAACTATGCATCAGCTGCAGAGTCACTTACAACTACGTCTCACCCGAAAGACGGAGCACAAGGAGGTTAAGTGACTTGCTCAGGGTCACACAATGAGTCAGTGGTTGAGGTGGGATTTTAACTGGGGACGTTCTGGTTACAAGCCCTTTTCTTTAACCACTGGACCACACAGCCTCCTATAACTAAGTGTTTGTTTTTTTTCTGGATAAAACAGTGGTACAACTTATTTACGTGGAAGCAGACAAAAATGTAAATTAGAACACTAAACAAACAAAATATGTCAAGTATTAAAACTGCATTTGTGTTTCCTTTATTGGTGTGTCCTTAAAACTCATTGAGTGATGAAAGAAAAACAAAAACATAATTATATATTTGTGATACTGTTAATTGAAAAGTATTAAAAATGTTGTTATTTCCAATTGGTTTTACATAGTTCTAAGAAAATAAGTAAAAGCTTATAGAACATTTAGAATAACAAGGAACTATATTTTCAACATAGTAGAAAGACCAGTGTAACTAAGCACACCTTCCAAAGATCTGAGTCACATGGGAAAGTATGGCCATGTGATTAGAATAGGAACATTGGATGGTCATAAAGAAGCAAATGGAAGTAAATTAGTTTAAAACAGGAGCATCGTACTATGAATCAGATGACGAACTGGAAGCTGAATTTACAGTAACTAAAAAAAAAATGTAATGAGCTGGTTCAAATACCGGCTCAGCCACTAACACACTGTGCGTGACCCTGTATGTGTTGAAAAAATTTCTAATTTCACGGCCTAAAAGTAGGTATTTCTAGATAGATATTACACTGTTAGTAAACATAATATTTATGAAAGCCGAAAACAAGTGTGTTGTCATATTCAAAACTGATCATTTTCCTACAACATTCCTAAATATTTTTTACCTGGAAAACAGTGAATGTTAAACTGAGGAATACTTAGTTTTTTTATGTCCACCTTTTAAAGACATTCTATTTTCTCCATCACTAAATTATCAAACAATATAAAAACATAAATAGATGTACAAACGACGATAGAAACGTCAATAATAATTTTTCAGAAATACGTAAGCAATAAGACACTCCAGGGTGTTGGTTGTGCTAGAGTAACCACACTCCCAGGGGGGTAGTAAGGCACGAGGCCATACCCGAGTGCCTTTATCTCCTGGAAGTGCGGTTATTCCAGCACAACCAACACCCTGGAGTGTCTCATTGCACTTATAAAATGGGTTACTAGTTGTTAGAAATAAAGATATAGACACTTTTTTATTTAGAAATGAATATAGGTTTATTTTTTCCTAAATAAATTACTACGCTCAGAAAAATAATTCCAATAAATGTAACAGTTCCAATGAATTTAATAGACAAAAAAAATATTTTTAATAATAAATTAAATAAATTCAAATAAATAAATTATCTGAATATTTTCAGTATTTGTCTCATGAAGCTGACTGTACCAGGGAATGTACAGTTTTCTTAATTAAATGGCTGGTTACACAGTTGGACAGCTTGTGCAGTAGGTGGCACTGTTTGGTGGGTAGGGGAGTTTGTTTCTGCCTTTTTGTTCACGAGTTGACTACGGTACTCCACAGAGGATGTAACTCCAGGACTTCCTGTCTTTCTCAGCTGGTGCCCAATAGCTTCTTAAACTACCTTATAAAATGGGTTGGGCGATATCTGCATCCTGAGTGTCGATTATTTAAGTTTGTTTAAGTCTGTTGGGGAGAAATGAAGACGCTGTTTGCTCTTTTAAAGAGGGTATCTGAAATTAGGTTTAGATCGTCCCACTATGGGAAAATTAAAAAAAAAAAAAACAACATTGTGTAGCTGTTAACTGACTACTGTGTTCCAGCTGATGTGATCACTTCAGCAAAGAAACTTCTTAAAAATGTGTTTATTTCAGTCTTAGGTGCAGTTTTCTAGTCCATATTATTTTTTGTTTGTGCTGACCAATCATTAAAAACTGACACAGCACAAGCGGTTACCTTTCTAGTATTCTGCTCTTCTTTATTGGCTTCAATTGTATTAATTTCATCAGTACTGAGAGAGAGCTGACTTGTAGTACTCACAGTTTCATTTTTTTCCTGACCTTATTTTTTTAATTATTATTGTCGGTTCTGTTATCGAGCTGTTGTGGTCTAAATCCTCCAGGAATGTGTGGACATTTGAGTCAGCAAACAAGTTAAAATTTACATGGAGGAAGTCTGACATTCTATTATTGTTTTTATTGGGGGGAAATGGCGGCCAATTCAAAATATATTTTTTTTAAATGTTCTTAAATGTTCTGCGCAATAATATTTGTTTGTAAAAAGTCTTAGTTGCTGGGACTTGTTTTTACCCATTGGTTTACTGTAATAATTCAATGGCTTGGAATGCCTATAGTAAGTATTCACCCCCCTTGGACTTTTTCACAGTTTGTTGTGTTACAACCTGAAATCTTGATGCATTTGTAAAACAACAGTTAATGAAAAAAAAATGAAATGTCTTGGTTAGATAAGTATTCATCCCCCTGAGTCAATACTTGATAGAACCACCTTTGGCAGCAATTACAGCTGTGTGTCTTTTGGGGTAAGTCTCTACCAGGTTTGCACATCTGGATCGTGCAATATTCACCCATTCTTCTTGGCAAAATTGTTCAAGCTCTATCAAGTTGGATGGGGATCGTTGGTGGACAGCAATCTTCAAGTCTTGCCACAGATTCTCAATCGGATTCAATTCCGGGCTTTGACTGGGCCACTCTAGGACATTCACTTTCTTGTTATTAAATCACTCCAATGTGGCTTTGGCTGTGTGCTTGGGGTCATTGTCCTGATTCTGCAGTCTGAAGCAGATTTTCCTCAAGCATCTGCCTGTATTTAGCTCCATCCATTTTGCCCTCTACCCTGACAAGCTTCCCAGTCCCTGCCAATGAAAAGCATCTCCATAGCATGATGCTGCCACCACCATGCTTCACAGTAGGGATGGTGTTACCTGGGTGATGTGCTGCGTTGGGTTGCGCCAGACATAACGCTTTGCATTTAGGCCAAATAGTTCAATTTTTGTTTCATCGGACCACAGAATCTTTTGCCACATCTTTTCAGAGTCTCACATTCCAAGCAGGATTTTACATGGGCTTTTTTTCAGAAATGGCTTCCTTCTTGCCACTCTTCCATACAGGCCAGATTTGTGGAGTACCTGAGCTATTGTTGACACATTGACAGTTTCTTCCAGCTCACCCATGGAACGCTGTAGGTCTTTCAGAGTTGTCATTGGCCTCTTGCTGGCTTCTCTGACCAATGTCCTTCTTACCCGGCTGCTCAGTTTGGGAGGACGGCCTGCTCTAAGCAGATTCTGGGTGGTGCCGTATACCTTCCACTTCTTAATAATCGACTTGACTGTGCTCCAAGGGATATTCAATATTTTTCTAACTTTTTTTTATATTTTTTGTTTTGTCATATATATATGAACATTTATTTTACAAATCAAAACAAGAAAATATAAATAAATAAAGATCTGAACAGACATTGGTTTACAACATACATATTTATAATACTGAAACAATAGCAATACATTTTTAACTTTCAACAGAAATTGGTTTATTATTTATTTCTTGTAACAATTGACTTACAATTGTTACAAGATATCACATTATTTTTACATACAATTCCCCATTTATACAGTTGGGTTTTTACTGGAGCAATTTAGGTAAATTACCTTGCTCAAGGGAACAGCAGCAGTGTCCACCACCTGGGATTGAACCCACAACCCTCCGCTCAAGAGTCCAGAGCCCTAACCACTACTCCACACTGCTGCCCATCAGAGGTGCAAAAGAAACTGAACAATGTAGACAAACTTAGAAGAAAACTTTTTACAGAAGCAGCAGCACAAGAAGTTATAAAAAATGTCTAATTTATTTTTCTTTTTATCTTTGACAAAAGGGTATTCCTTTACCTTGAGTCTAAGGCTGTTCACAATCAACACAGATAATGCTCTTCTCCACACACGCAGTGCACTTTCCACACGCTGCCTTTCTGCACAGTGCACAGCTGTCTGAAGTTTTATTTTTATTGCACTTGCCAACCTGGCATTGGCGTCTCTTGCGGCTCTCAGCGGGGCTGTCAGCTTCAGCTGTGGGTACACGCTTAGCAGTCTCCCTCTGTTCCAAATGCTTCTTGCAAAGTTCCTGTGCTAACTGTAAAATGTATTCTCTCCTTGGTAAATTCTTCTCTGTGTATTCTTTATAAAGTAATGAGGAGCTGATGGCTGCTAGGTCCAATACATTGTAAAACACCTGAACAGGCCACCATGCCATCAGATCCAAAACAACAACTCCATATTTTGTTGCGTTGTAAAACTCCATGGTCTCTGGCATTTTTTTTCACTAGTCCCGATGCTAACTGACTGACAAAAAAAGTGCACCTGGCAAGCAGATGCCA
This sequence comes from Acipenser ruthenus, assembly GCF_902713425.1. Lineage (NCBI taxonomy): Eukaryota > Metazoa > Chordata > Actinopteri > Acipenseriformes > Acipenseridae > Acipenser > Acipenser ruthenus. Next base: position 8,000,144 of record NC_081238.1, on the reverse strand, counting down.
GCCTTTGAAAAGACTGATTGAAAAACAATAGACTGTCAGTCATTCACTCAGGCAGAGAGTAGAGACTAATCTAATTACTGCTAAACACACTGCGGACTGGTAAATAAAGTAGAATACCATTGTGTATAATAAAAATACAATTATTATTATTATTTTCTGTGTGGCCGTCAATGTGACTGCTCCCGGGACTTTTAGGTATAATGTAATATATCTCCTTTATTTCTGCACTCCCATGTTTCATGCTTTGTGAGAAACTATAAAAAGATCCAAAATGGAAAATGATCTATATGGTAACAATATCCTGGGAGACAACCAGCATGGTTTTAGGAAAGGGAGATCGTGTCTAACTAACCTGCTTGACTTTTTTGAGGATGCAACATCGACAATGGTAATTGCAAAGCATACGACATGGTTTATTTAGATTTTCAGAAAGCTTTTGACAAAGTTCTGCATAAAAGATTAATTCTCAAACTGAACGCAGTAGGGATTCAAGGAAATGCATGCACATGGATTAGGGAGTGGTTAACAGGTAGAAAACAGAAAGTACTGATTAGAGGAGAAACCTCAAAATGGAGTGAGGTAACCAGTGGTGTACCACAGGGATCAGTATTAGGTCCTCTGCTATTCCTAATCTACATTAATGATTTAGATTCTGGTATAGTAAGCAAACTTGTTAAATTTGCAGACGATACAAAAATAGGAGGAATGGCAAACACTGTTGCAGCAGCAAAGGTCATTCAAAATGATCTAGACAGCATTCAAAACTGGGCAGACACATGGCAAATGAAATTTAATAGAGAAAAGTGTCAAGTATTTCATGCAGGCAATGCAAATGTGCATTATAAATATCATATGGGAGATAATGAAATTGAAGAAGGGAACGATGAAAAAGACCTAGGAGTTTATGTTGACTCAGAAATGTCTTCATCTAGACAATGTGGGGAAGCTATAAAAAAAGGCCAACAAGATGCTCGGATAGATTGTGAGAAGTGCTGAATTTAAATCAAGGGAAATAATGTTAAAACTTTACAATGCATTAGTAAGACCTCACCTAGAATATTGTGTTCAGTTCTGGTCACCTCATTACAAAAAGGATATTGCTGCTCTAGAAAGAGTGCAAAGAAGAGCAACCAGAATTATCCTGGGTTTAAAAGGCATGTCGTATGCAGACAGGCTCAAAGAATTGAATCTATTCAGTCTTGAACAAAGAAGACTACGCGGTGATCTGATTCAAACATTCAAAATCCTAAAAGGTATAGACAATGTTGACCCGGGGGACTTTTTTGACCTGAAAAAAGAAACAAGGACTAGGGGTCACAAATGGAGATTAGATAAAGGGGCATTCAGAACAGAAAATAGGAGGCACTTTTTTACACAGAGAATTGTGAAGGTCTGGAACCAACTCCTCAGTAATGTTGTTGAAGCTGACACCCTGGGATCCTTCAAGAAGCTGCTTGATGAGATTCTGGGATCAATAAGCTACTAACAACCAAACGAGCAAGATGGGCTGAATGGCATCCTCTCGTTTGTAAACTTTCTTATGTTCTTATACCTGGGTTAAACTAGCTAGTGTATTTTTAGAACAAAAAAGGTGTTAGTATTGGTCTGGATAGGAGGAGCTATCTGGCTCTCTCCAGAGAGATCTCAAATTATTATACATGAGCTTTTCTGAGAATTGAGATGATGTCATAGTTGAATGTTATCCCAAACTAATTAATCTCAAAACAAAGACTGCAAAGAAACTACCACCTCCTAATTATGCATGGAAACAAAGTGTAAAATGAGCAAGAACATGAACATATTCAGGATTTTGCAAAAGCTATGGTACAGTAAGGAGTTTGCTTATTGCTTTGTCATTGAAACCTCAATAGGCGCGCAGTACATTTCATCACACGTACTTTACTGGCTTCAAAATGTTGCATGACACCGTAGCTTACTGGAATGTCCGTACTACAGTGATTGACAGATTCTTGAGTCAAATCCAAAAAATGTAGCCCTTTTTTTAAAAAAAAATTTGGAATCGACAAATATTTTTCACCACATTTTCTTCCCAATTTTAAATGCCCAATTCGTAAGCCTGGCTCACCGCTGCAACCCCTGTGCTGACTCGGGAGAGACGAACACACATGTACTCCGAAACCATGCAGCCACCTCAGAGCTACAGCGTCGGAGGACCACGCAGCTCTGGGCTGCTAGCAGGCAGGCCCGTAGTCGCCCAGCCAGTCTGGTGCGTGGTGAGCCGAGGACACACTGGCCGACCTAAGCCCTCCCCACCCCAGATGGTGCTCTGCCAATTGTGCGCCGCCCCCTGGGAACTCCCATCCATGGCCGGCAATGGAATAGCCTTGACCCGAACCAGCGACCTCCAAGCTATAGGGCGCATCCTGCACTCCATGCGGAGCACCTTACCAGATGGGCCACTCGGGAGCCCCACAATGTAGCCCTTTGTTAATGATCATTTTGAGTGCTATCTTTACTTGGGTAACTAATACATGCATGCACGAGATTTCATGATGGAAGCATGATTTTGTGAGACAGTGTTTAAAGAGCAGCTATCAGGGTTTTTTAAATGGAGTTATCAGTCCCCACATGTTGCTTCAGCTGTTTAAGTAACATACCTGCAATATTAACGTTCATTGTTAACATTGTGTGATAAATTGCCCCCACTTAGGTTCGTTGCCCCTTTACAAATAGACCCAGACACAGAAATTGGGGTTCAGCGCTTCCGCGCACTTTTAATAATACAAATAATAAACAAAATACAAAACAAAAACAAATACCTAGCTCCTTCGGAGAGCTAACTAAAACTCAGGAATACCTATACTATAAAGTGGGACGGCTAAGCCGTTTCCCCACTAAACAAAACCCACAGACTAAAACCACACAGGTTTGACACGGCACTTCAGTATTACTGCTCGGAGACAGAGCACACCATCTGCCTCCTTCTACTCAGCAGCCATGAGCAGACTAGCTGCCTCTCTTAAATACCCTGCACCTGGTCCTAATTTAACAATAATTACCAGGTGCAGGGGATAATTAACAATAAAACAATTAAACAAATGTGCATTCTCACATGTTTCTTCATGCAGGGAGGATTAACCCCCTCCCTGCTGTGTTACAATTGTGACAAGTTGTTACACTTTAAGATTTAAAGTCCACAGCAAAGATGGCCGTTCATGGAGAGCTGATTTTGTGCAGCATAAGAGGTTGGCTGTATTTTTTTTCTTGTTTTGTTGTGGTTTTTTTCTCTTTCTGGTTATTGCATACCATCATTGGTGAGAGACAATCATTTTTTATCAGTTAAGCATTTCACTAACACATTTTTTTTGGATTCACAACAAATAGCAATTTATTTTTGGACATTTGTTTCTTTTGTTTTCCTTGGTGGAGCGAGGGACAGGTGCAATTGCTTGGGGTCCCAGTGTGTAGTCCAAGACATTTGGGGCCCCCCCACGGATCTTTAAGGGGCGAATTGTTTTCCTTGATCTCTGGAAGAGGGGAAAGGACAATCAATCGTCAAGTTCTGTGTTAACTGTTTCGTCTATACTGTTTAGCTGTACTGGCTGGCCCCCTGCACCCCTGTCAGAGTGTGCTTGAGGCCTCCAGTGGTTTACCTACCTTGCCTTTTAGGTCTGGAGTCCAGCTTCCAGGTTGGACCCGGTGGCGGCAGATGGAATTGGGATGAGATCCAGGGAGCGTGATGAGTGAGAGGAGAGAAACGCGAGGCTAGAGACCTGTCGAAGAGAAGTGACCAGAACTTTGTGGTGGAAGGTGTAGTTTACTTACCTGTGTGTCAGTTCCTGACGGCCCCTTTTCTTTGCCCCGCTCTCCTGTCTCAGGTCCTTCAAAGGCGGTGCTGATTGTCAGTGAAGAGATCCAGCAGGAGGTGGTGGTTCCTGCATCGGTGGGAGGAAACAGCAGCGGACCAAGCGAGTCGGGGGGGAAGCCCCGGGAGTGTGGGGTCTACCCCCCCTGGACTATTCATTTTTCCTTGTTTGTTTTGTCGTACAGTAATTGTCCATGTGCCTGATCTTTTTTTCTTTTTTCGGAGACTGTGACCAACTGGAGGGGACTGCCTAGTGTGTGTTCTTTTGTTTTTTTTGGGGCACTCCCTTTTGAAATTAACTTATTTTTTGTATTGTGGTTTGGTTAACAATTTTTACCCTGTTGAGAAAAATAAAATTAGTTTTACCAGACGCCACTCCATTGTGTGTGTGAGAACCCGGGGAACAAAGAACCTACACGGGGGAACGAAATAACTATTCGGTCACTAAGGTCCTTGCCTTCCCAAAAACAACGTGGCGTAGTCATCAGCTACATAGGTACACTAGCTGGGTTATCTCAGGTCACCCTACCTGTGACAATCACATGACTTATGCTGCACAAAATCTGCTCTCCATGAGCAGCCATTTTGAGAATGTTTAGAGTGTAAAAACTTGTCAGACTGTTAACAATGAAGGTTACAATTGCAGGTGTGGTACTTAAACAGCTGTAGCAGCATGTGGGAACCAAAGGTTTATTTTTTTTATTTTTTTTTAAATCTGATAGCTGCTCTTTAGCAGGCGTGAGACTTGGTGTCTGTCTCTCTAGTAGCCCTAAAAACCTCCCTCAAATCTAAAAAACAATTCTAGCTATTCATAAATGTAAAAACTAAGCACCCCCTCTTTCCTTCCAGCAGTGACTTGTGTTTGGCACTGGCGGGACTGTTGGCAGACAGCTTAGGGAGTGTCCCTGTACCCGTTCCAAAGCCATTACCAGAAGCAACATTAAACTAACTTTTCCTGTTACTACCTGCCTGCTAACAATCCTGCCAGCACTGAACACAATCTTCAGAGACAAGCAGTCACAAGTTAATCTATCTATCTATCTATCTATCTATCTATCTATCTATCTATCTATCTATCTATCTATCTATCTATCTATCTATCTAGACTGAGGCACTGGCCTTCACTTTGGTACTGCTGTTGTCATTGTACGCATGAATTGTTTTATATCCTAACTGTTAATTCGTATCTTTTTATATACTCACTGTCTAAAAACTTGCAACACCTTTACAATCCACCAACGCCTACTAAGTGCTGTATTTTTTATTTATTTTTTGACAGTGAGTGTATTTGAGGGAGGTTTTGGTTTGTTTGTTTGGGTAATTTAGTAATATGGATTATTCTAAGTGGGGTAAATTTAAATCTAACCAAAAACATTTCACATGTACAAAACCAGTCAAGTTAGAATTAAGAACCTCCTCCCCCTCTGTTTTTACAAGAACTACCAGAAATACAAACAGCATCAAATAACAGAGGAGACGCTCACTGGTTTTCTCATGTGGTTTCATTCATTCATGTTACCTATGGTTGTTTATTTTCTGCCTACAATGCCTTCAATAGAAGGTCCTATTCACAAAGCAACTGTTCAAAGGCTCAAAGGGTGCTTTATTTTAACATCCTTAATCTAAAAATGTTAACTATACTTACGTCTATGAAATACTAACACAGTAGGCAGTTTCTATGACTCTGACTTAAGGATGCTTAATATTTGTTTTTATTAATTGATAAACAATATTATCTGTGCTCACTACACCCTAACTCTCCAAACATCTTACCTGACAAATTCACTTTTAGAGAAGCGAAAAGACTCATGCCTAGGGAAACTGAAACTTTGTGGATGTTGAACAATCTACTGCAAGCAGCAATGGGCTGCAGTACACAGGACTCCTAAACAGTATTATTAAAAAGAGAAAGAAAAAAACTTGTAATTTTTATCCCCAGCATTGAGATTACCTGTGGATGTAAAGATCCACCAGCCACAAAAACATTTTACTGGCCAGCATCGTTCCGGGGGGCAACAACGACAAAAGAAAATGCAAAAACAAGCAACATTTATGAGCAGACTTAACAAGGTCTTAGACTGATTTACTTTTAAGGTCCCTGTGACAGAGACAGAATGATTCTTGGTGATAAATCTCTCTCCCAACCTTCATTTCTAGGGTTAGAAGGAAGTCGGTCATCTAGAAAGGGGGCTGAGCTACAATACACTAAATCAAATACTCGGAAGGGAAACAACATTGGAGGAGCGGTTGCACTCGTTAACCAAGGGGTCATGATTGACGGTACAAAAGGGGGTGTAGTGAAATGATCTGTTCCTTGTTATGGTTAAGCTGAACCAGAAGGAAAGACGTGTGTTATTATCGTGCGTGTTTTGTTTGTTTTGTAGTTATTAAATATACTGTTGTTATTTAGATGGCTAACACGATCCGAAGCTGTCGCCAGAGGCCAGCACAAAACCTGGACTACACTGCACTTTGTTTCACGGATAACTGTATTTACACCACGAGCATTTTAGCACTCACTGTGAACTTGTGTTTGTGCTTTGTGTTTCGTGTGGGTGTATAAGAACAGGATTATTATTTCAGGACCAACCCGTGTATTAAAACAGGGCAATACATGCCAATGTATTGGCTGTTTCTCATTATTATTGTTTACTGCCGTTTTGTCATCAGACTTTGGATTATAAAAATAAACAACACCTGGATTACCGTTGTCTGTCTGTTCATTGATCACTGCTGCATTCCTGCACCTGCACACTGTTACCACTTTGCCACAGGCCCCTTCTTGGTTCCTTTTTCAGAACCAGCCTGGTTAACTTTTGACCAGTACTCTTTCTGTGCTGCCCAATCCTTTTCCACCATGGTGCCAATTCTCACTAGCTCGTCCACAGTCTTGACAGAATCTCTGACACAACTAGCAAGCTTTGGATTACATTTATTCAATATCAATCAATCGACTTCCTCTTCAGCAATGTCAGGCTTCCATTTAATACATAAAGCCCTATAACCATAAACACAATCCCTTCTGCACTGCCATGGGGTCTGCACCATATTCCTGAGCCTGTCTGCTATTTCTGTCAAATAATCAGTGGGTAGAAATGCAGCAAGAAAGGCTTCATGAAAATCATCCCAGCTATGTATATTCCCCCTCACAGCTATGCACCAGCTTCTAGCTGAACCTTTTAAAACAGATGACAGGATAGCCATTCTCTCAGGATCCCCCATAGGATGAAGAGCTAGAAAATGTGCACACTGTTCTAAAAACCCCAACATGTCACTATCATCTTCTGTGTTACCAAACTCAGGAAACAGCACAGAAACAGGCGGTTTAGTGGAAACACCTGAGCGAAGTGAAAAATCTACCATGGTGTCGTTATCCGGAATGGTTCTATGAGAAGTCATAGGAGCGGGAATCGTAGATATTCTAGGTGTGCTAGCAGATCAAATGTGTTTCATGAGCTTGCACTGCCACTGTTCATCCCTTCTCAACAAACAATGAACCACTTTCTGTTTCTGTTCCACTCTGCTGTATCAATGGCTATTTGCATATGTTCAAATCTTTGGTCTATACAATGCCTGGGAGACTCCTCCCTATTTACTGCACTTTCTTGAGTGAGTTAACTCTCATTCTCCATGGTATCTAAATGAGTAATTCATTCCAACATGAAGTCTTTTAGTGTTTCAATCTCTGGTAAGACCGCAGGAGCCTCCTCAGCCTCTTCCTCTAAATCAGTGTCATGGGGACTGGTAATATATAAGTCATCAAGAAAGAACGCTATCTCTGCAACAGGTTCTCATGACGTCCTATAAAAATATTAGGGAAATCCACAGCATCAGACTGTGTGCTTTCCTCTGAATTCGACATGTTACCGATATTAAACTGTTTTTTAAAATGTACAACCCAACCAAACTAGCAGTATTTATTGTCTTGCTCTGTGTTTTTTTGTACTACCACAGTACATAATTATTGTAAAGAATCCTGACTTACCCAGAGTTTATTTTCTTGGATCTGGCACTCAGCTCACCTACCTACAAAAATATGTTTTTTCTGTGGGTGGTAATTTTCCTTGGTTAAATAATTAAAACTATTTGATTTCAGTTAGGGTTGAGTTTGTTACAACATTGTGTAGGTTATGATTGCTTTACAATATCATCACTTGATTCAGCTTGGCTAATAATGTTTATTCATGTGTTGGTTTTGTTCTCCTTAGCATCTTGTACATGTAGATATAACCTATACAATAATAAACATCTACAAAACAACCCATTCAATTGCACTAAACACAATCTAGTAAACACCTTTCGAACACAGACAAACTCATTAACAAACAAAACAAAATGTACCTCCAGAAAGCAGCTGTGTAGGAAATGCACACAAATAAAACTCACACAACCTTAAATGCCTGCAAGAAAAATACTACAACTACGACTACTACTACTAATATTTAATTATATATGCGCATCAGGGTTTTGCGCGTGTATTAGTTATTGTTGACAACAGGGTTTCCCCTGGGTTCTAGATTTTTGTAGTCACTAGTGACTAACCCTTTTTAAAAACATTAGTCACTCCAGATATTCAGTAGTCACTACTGGGGCACAGCTCAAGTTTTCAAGGGTGTTATGAGTCCTGTTTTTATTTTATACCTTAAATCACTGTATTGACCAAAACAATTATTTAATTAAACCATTTTAATAATGCTCTACAGTTTAAATAAATTGGTAATTTACAGCTGTAAAATTTTAGAACATTAAAACTCAAGAACCAGATTCATTTGCCCTGAAAAGCTACATACAGACACAGAATGCATTATGAATTACTTATACCATGTATGTCTTTTTATAATAAAAAGAAAAAAAAACAGTGTTAGAATATTATATACAACCCATGGAAACAGAGTTTTGCAATAAGGCTGAAACTTTGCTGCTTGTTTTCTTTTTCTGTTATCTGATGCTTGTGAGCTTTGTTTGTTCTTTTTTTTCTGGTGTTCCGAATCCAAGTCTTCATTTTCTACAACGTGTTCTGGTTGTTCTGTTTGTCATTGAAACAAATAAACATCGACTTGCAGGCATGAACGCACACAGGAAATAAAATAAGTTAAAGACTAGGCGTTTAGTTTTTAAAATGTCTTTTTTTGTATCCCAGACAGACTGCAGTAACCGCCCAACTGTTTATATTACATTTAAACAACAGGGTTTATTTAAAATGTACATGTTTAATATGTAAATGAGCCGTGTGTGCAGTGAACGCTCTGTCACAGCTCGTCAGTCTGGTGTTAGCGATTAAACGCTGATTACATGACAAAAGTTTGCAATAGATTGGCAAGTGGTACTGAATAAAATGCGTTGTCTGCCATTTCAGAATTTTTCTCGAGTACCCCCAGGGGTACGTGTACCCCAGTTTGAAAACTGCTAGAAGAAACCACATTACCAACAGATACAGTTTAATAGTAGTAGTATTTAAATGCCGTTGTCCTGATTGGTAAATTCTTCCAGCTTCCCCTTTTATTTTGACAATTTCCATATAAAAAAATGGCATTTTTATCTTGACATTTTTTATTCTTAGCCACCACGTAAATATTTGGACAGTTTTCAAATCAATTGTTGCTTTATTTTTACAACACACGTTGGTATTGTTGATAATATGATAAACGCGTATATCTGCTTCAGGTTAAACGATAGGCCCGTGTTACACAGAACACTACAAATAAAATGTCAAATATACACTATGTATTTCGTTGGTTTTGTCGATTTGCTATGTTTTTAACTTATTTTAATACTGCACATAATGATATGGTTTTGAAAATGCTACTTACCAAAACCATGCTGCACGTGAACTGTATTACATAATAATTTCCTTTATTCCGATTCCAGTGGTGTTTTCTCAATGCAAGATGTATTGTAGGCATATATACAGTGCTGTATAAAACCACATACACTGTATATATATCATTTTACCATGCTCGTTATAGGCCTACTGGCGAAATGGTCAAGAGACAGTTGGTGCTTAACACATACGGAATAATTTTGGCCCTGAATTTTAGCATTTTTGGTCATAGAAAAGACATTTCACATATTTTATAACGCTACCGTAGGCTTTTTTTTTTTTTTTTTTTTTTTTTTTTTAGTCAATGATGCGGTTTTCGTTTCAGAAATCTTCTGCACACAATATTTTTAAGCACAACTATAATAACCTACATTTCAACAGTCACTGCCGAAGCTGATTACTTATTCTTCCAGGAGTAATGGTCGGGTGTAACAGGGATACGAGGTTATATTTGCGCAATATGAAACTGAGGCGCTGATTGGCTGACTGCATTTACGTCGCCTACCACGGGATGAGAACGTTGCAGAGTCAATGAATCGCTGAGGCCGAGGCGCTGATCTGATCAGCAGCAGTGACTCTATGGTTTAGCGATCCCTTCTTTTCAAGAAAGAGACGTTGTGTGTGACTTTAACAAAAGTGATTTTTTTTAATAGTACAAACAGAAACGATCGTCACTAGTGACGATTCCACATTTTTTTTGTCGTCACTTTCAAAAAACATTCGCAAATTACGAGTGACGAGCGACAGCGAAACCCCTGGTTGACAATCAGTCCTCTCATCTTCTGCCATGCTGTTTCAGGGAGACAGTTAGCCTGTTTCGACTTTTTTTGAAAGGTCAGAAACTTAAGCTGTGATTGGTGGACAGCTGCTGTCTTGTGCCTTCCTACTTTTTCTTCCAAATCAAGTGGAATCCGTCTCCGCCCCTTTCCGGTGTTGGAAATGCCTAGTTTTGATTTCCGGATGAATAGAATGCGATATGGAAATGGGGGATATTATGGCTCGTATCAGTGTATTACTTTCATCTACAAACACATTACATCATTCTCTTCATAGCAAATCTCTTACTCTCCTCTTGGGCTACCCATAACCTTGAGTTTCCTAACATAAACACTGCCCCTATTCATGTGGATCGGTCACGTTACCAATGCAACAATCATGGGGTTGGTCTTGATAAGAAAAAACTACAGTAAACACAGAGGATTTATGGCTACAACCTGTGAAATAAATATTAAAACAAAGTGTATTACATGTTAGCTTGCGTGGTTCAGGGGGCGTGGAGCTGGGTGCTTCCAATCCTTCAATCTCCCAATTTTCTAATTTCCTCTTTAATTAGCATCTATTTTCTATTTAAGCCCTGATCACCTGCACTTTTTCTGTCTAGTGTTTCGTTTTTGTAGCAAACGCTCAGACGCCGTCGTTTCGTGCTCCACCGCTAAATATCTAAACTTCGTTGCCTCGCTCTGCAGGTCATTTCTCTGCACAGGGCTGCCAAGATATATTATCAATCATTTTCCTACCTGCTCAGGTGATCCTTCTTTTCAGACAGCGTCTCTTTCGGCTTCAAGAGCTCCAACGTTTGTCTTTCCTGTTCCATCCAGCAACAGCGCCGTTCAAGAGCAGCGTCATTACTTAACCTGTCTGCAACTTTTTCAGAAAGACTGGTCCTCTGCTAAACTTTCAAGCTCCTTCGACAAGACATCGACATTCACGTTGTCAGCGATTGCCTTACTTTAAATCTATTAAATCCACCTTTAAGCTTTGGCTGCGGAATCTTTCTTTACTCCTCGCCCGCAATCAGACGCCCTTCCCCCCGCTCCCACAGAGCCAGCACAGTTACCGTTCCATCGGAAGATCCTGCCCTGGACCTCCATCAGCTACGTTCAACCTTTTAAAAAGACGTATCCTGCCCATTTCAACCAGTGGCGGCTCGTGGTTTGACTGGTCACAACATGTTCCAACGACAGTGCTGCACTGCAACTTTTCCACCCGCGCCTTACAGACCATGGTTACCACGGCAACGCCCTCATTTGAGTGACTGCGGGGAGTGGTAAGTTGTCATGGTGACCAGGCAGCTTCATCAGGCTCTGCGTGCTCTGTGACTCAGTACTGCTGTCTTCCGGCTTCCTGTTGCTGCGCTTTCACAACTGGTGGAGACGAATTCAACGCGCCGAATCATGACCTCTAAGTACTGCGGTTACTTATTTATACATGACTAGCTGTCCTAACATCTCTAGAACATTTATTATTTAAATCTAAGGGAATAAGCAAATGTTGTTCTACATAGACAAGGATTTTAATCGTAATAACTTCATAGATTCTACCCTGCTTCACTCAAGTCAATGGTTTAATTCCAATCATAACCTCTGGATGGCAGTATAATACTACAAGTTCTCTCTCTATATATTAAACGAGTTTGGTATCGCTGCGAAGCTCGGACACTACTGCTTTTCTATTTATTCTCGCAGTTATTCTCGGGAGTTCCCCTCCTGCCTCATCCTTTGTCTATCTATATCAACTGACATTCTTCAATTTCAACTCTACCTGCCCCCCCCCCCCCCCCCCCCCCCCACCGCCCTTCGAGGACATGCTCACGAAGCCACGCTCTTGTCGGCTTTCTGTGATGCTCCGAATCTACCGTCACATTAACTTCCAGCTTCCCTGCACCAGGCTTCCATCCCAGTGACCTCTTCCTGTTCCCGGATTCGTGCTTCCTCATCTGGCTTCTCTCCTTCAAACCGACAAATTTCACCAAGGCACTTTATTCAACCTTCAAGTTTTCATTTCAGCAACGTGAGCTGCCAGTCAGAAACGGAAACCATGTCCTACAACTATCATCATTTCAGTCAAGTGTCCTCCTACCCTGCGATTAGACAATACACTCAGACTGCTTCCGACCAAATCAATAGATTTTGCAATAGCCTCAGAGCAACGCATTCTTTATCCTCTCAGGTTCTACAGCGGCCTCAGCTCTATGCATTCTTCATCTCTGGCTTTATCTAAATCACTTTTCACTCAAAGACCAATATCCACCGCATTCAGCAGATCTCTGTGCTCTACAGCAGACCTCCACACTCTTCCAATGGTAGTCCACCATTCACAATAACAAATCACTGCTTCAGCAGATCTCTCTTTCTGCAGCAGACCACTGCTCATCATTGACCGCGCTTCATCGTTACTTCTTTAGATCTCTGCACCATTCAGCAGATCCCGTCCTCTCTGTTAATTGCTCCTCACTGCAGCAGATCTCTGCTTCCTCTTCAGATCTACTCTCTATTATAGCATGCAAAGTTGCTTTAGTTTACAGTTTAAATCTGTACCTGCACTACTCCAGAGCTTCCAACGCTTCCGTTTTCCTCCAATATGCAGATCACGGCAGTATTCCACAATCAAGGCTAATGCTAATACCCATCTAATCAAAATACGAGGTGCTTGACCTTCTCAGCAATCTATTCGGATGTCCTCACATCCTCTCAAATATTACAGCATTAATGCATGGTGAGAGACGTGGTATGAGACTGGAAATCCGTCTTGATTATGAGTTGAGGAGTTCCACTACTAGGAGAATGACTGGAGTTGTGAAACCCAATCTCTGAACGTGAGTTCACCTTTTCCATTTCAAGCGGACAGGATAGTAGCAGACCGCTGATCGATCCTGTATTAACTAACACATAGGATGGTCGACATCTCCTCTCTTCCCTTGTTTCCAGAAAATGGAGCACAAAGGGTGCTGAGCTTCCCCAGCAGTCAATTTACAATGTTCGTTCAGTTCCAGCCGCTACCTCAACCCTCAATTCCAGCTCCCCTTCGGCCTCTACTTTCGGTATCCAAGTTCCGTCAGCTGGTCCCGTCTGCTGCCCCCCCCCCCCCCCCTCCAGACTCCCCAGCTTCATCAGCTGCTATTTGACTGAATCCTACTCTCAGTAACCTGCTTCAATCTGCTCCGCATTTCATGTCTGCATCCCTCGCCCTTCTTCGAGAGCTTCATATTCGACAGCTTGATCAGTGTGTTCAGCCTTCTGTGCCCAGAATCAGATTCATCCTATTCCTTCAAACAAACCAGATCCTGGCTTTCATCATCCATGGTAGGGATTCTCTCTCTCTTCCCCCCCCCCCCCCCCCCCCCATTTTCTCCATACCAGCAGTTCGCCTGACCCTCCGTGAGATTCTTAAGAGCCTTCCCTTCTGCCTCCCCTTCCCGCCTGTCTACATCAATGAACATTCTCTGTTTGCTCATTCTACTCTTCGGAAACGCCACTTCACCCCATACAAGGATCTACCTATGGAGATCATCTGCATCTGAGCCCTCTTCTGTCTTCTCAGGAGCTCAGAATCCACAGTTTCTTCTACTTCTAATTTTACTCCATCATTCAGTTGTGTACCTCCACGACGGATCCATTTCAGCGTGGTCACTTCATTCAGCGGTCAAGCAGAGTCCCCTATCTGCCCATTCTTTTCAATGTCAAGGTATTTCTCTGCATCTCAGCCTTCTTCAGTCTCCTCAGAACTCGAAGTTTCTTCTGCTTCTAATTTACTTCATTATTTGGCCGTACCTCCAAGATGGATCAATTTCAGCATGGTTAGTTCATTCAGCTGTCAAGTAGAATCCACTATCTTCCCTTCTTTTCAACATCAAGGTATCTCCCCAGCAAGAAACCTTACCCCCCCCCCCCCCCCCTGCCCCCTAGACCCTCGGTTCATTGATTCCTCTCACTCCTATCATCTCTCATCGCTGGTTCTCAACCCACCTCTCCACCCTCCAGAGCAAGCCTCCTTCCTCTACCCCCCTAAGGACCCTCAGTTAATTGATTCCTCTCGCTCCTATCATCTCTCATCACTGGTTCTCATCCCACCTCTCCACCCTCCAGAGCAAGCCTCCTTCCTCTACTCTACCCCACTCCTCGGATCACTCGTCACTGGATCTCAACCTACCTCGCCTCCAGAGCACGCCTCCCCTACCCCACCCCCCAAATCATTCCATAGGCACAGCCCCCTCTACTGCAAGGGCCAACATCAATCACAGTCAGATCATGAGTGTGGGGAGTTGGCCCTTTTCTGCAGTGGATTCTTTCATTCATTCATTCTCCTCTCATAAAGTTGCAGCCCATTTTAAAATCGCTAGCATGCCCGGAGTGGGGGCTACCTGTCTGCCGGAGCCACCAGAGGTTTTCCCCTAATCGGCCTCAAGGGGTTTTTTCCTCTCCACTGAGCGGCAGGTATACACATAGTCGCATCCTACTAACAAATTACTAATCTCCCTCTGTTTGTCCTGTTGGTCCTTCTGGTCTTTTGTTTATGTTATGCGTAGGCATGTACTGTCTCTTGTTTGTCGCACGGTGTGGGAGTTTTCGTGAGGTGCCGGGGGTCCATCCTTTGGGGGGCAAGTGAGTCTCACTTCCCCGACCTCAGGGCTAGGCATCCGCCTCCCTTACCTTCAGGGGGGTTCTCACCATGTGAGTCAGAGCGGACCCCCGGCCAAACTCTGTCCTGTCGCAGCTCCTGCGCTCATCTTGCCTTACTCGAGGCTCTGTTCTATTCTGCCTCTCTTTCAGGACGTGGTCACTCGTGCCGAGTCCTATACTAACCTCAATGCTTTGTCCTTATTTCAGGTCCCAGGCAGCGTGACGTCTCGGCCTATCAGGGGTTTTACGAGCGCCTCTTACAGAAGTCTCAGATGCTGGGTACCTCTCCAATCTCCTCTCGAGGGGCGGCTTTTCGAGTCATAACCCTCATTAGTGTTTTCGGTTGCTGGGTCCTCTGCCCCTGGGATGTGTCGGCATCGTCGCCCTCAGTCAGCGACCTCTTTTCTATCCTGTCCTCGATTGCTGGGTCCTTCGCCCCTGAGATGTGTCGGCATCGTCGCCCTCAGTCAGCGATCATCTTGTCTATCTCATTTCGGTTGCTGGGTCCTCTACCCCTGGGATGTGTCGGCATCGTCGCCCTCAGTCAGTGACCACCTTCTGTCCTACTAACAGCTCCTTGCTGCTTCTTCTGCCTTACTCTTTAACCCAGCTCACGCCCCGTGAATTGATTGCTCTTCACGTGATTACATAATAGCTTTTACAGTAAATATAAAATACATTAAATATTGTTTAATTATATATATATGCTAATAAATAATAATAATAAAGTAGAACAGCTTAAATGATCACAACTGTAACGCAAACGTTATATTAAAATTGTAACTTTTCAAATAAACAAAATGATTATAACAAACAATAAGTTAGAAGTATAGTCTGGTAGGTAGTCATGTTGATGTTTATAGTCTTGCTGTACTTATGGATCACAATCAGGGAGTTGTCATGATTACACATACAGTTGCAGACAAAATCATTGACACCCTTAACTAAAGATCATTCAAGACTGTTTTTATTTTTTATTTGAATTGTTGTCAAATGTGGTTACCATTAAGGTCGCGTATAAGCCTTTTGTGTTTAGATGACTGTATAGTTATTTCATACACTGCTATACCAGATGTTTCTTTAAATCCTTGGATTTTTGCGAGCTGCTCGAACAGTTCTTTATGCTATAGTCGTAATTTTCCTGGGACGTCCACTTCTTTCCATCGTTTCAGTTGAATTAGTCTTCAAATACTTCTTGATTATTGTGGATTTTTGTATTCCGATTTTTTTATCCACAACGCTCTTTATCAATTCCCCTTCTGCTGTAGTAGTTACTGTAACAAGTGCTTTTCTCACATCTAGATCCAACTCCTTTGTTTTGACCATGCTGTGCTGAGTGCACAAACTATTTTGCTTCAGTTTCTGTGCGTGTTTTACAGCTAATGTTTTTTTTTTTTTATAATATTGCTAAATTGATAAGTAGTGGTTTCTAATTGATTAATAGTGACTAACTCAATTAAGACTAACCTTAATTTACAGACTTTAATTGAAAATGTGCCAATAAGTTTGTGATCAACAAATATTGTTATTTACTCCAATAAGGCAGTATGATTAATATAGGTTATACAGTAGCTTCAGTGTATATTGTGAGAAATATTTAGGGAATGTCAAAAATTAAAGGAATTAACAGGTCAAAATGTTTAATATTTAGCATTATTCATGCATGGTCTTGCACTAAATCTGCAAAAAAATTCTCTTAGTTTAACCATATAACTTGTAATAAAAAAATGAAGTAATACACTCTCATTGTATGTGTTGCCACTTCCTACAGTGTTTGTCAGATCATTGGCATCATCCTGGAATGGAGCCTGTCATTTCTCAAAGCAGGTCTGCAGATTGGTTGTTGTTCCTTTGTTATCAGTAATAAGAATGTTTCTTCCATAACTTCGAACACTCAAAAGTACAAATTTGGAACTAGAAGCAATGTGATTGTTAATCACTACATATTCTCCCTGACTTTAGTGTGTATAATTCAGGCTCTTAACTAATGAAGCATAGAGGATGTCAGATTTGTGTAAATGCTAGAGTAGAAGTCAATCTAGATCCGAGTTGTCCAGTCTTAGTGCTGGTGAACCCTTAACAGAGCACTGCATGGCGAGCAGAAATCTGAACTCAATCATTTTAGTGAGTTGTGTATCAGTTGTTGTGGTCAGAACCAGAAAGACATTCACAAAAAAGACACAACATGTTGAAAAATGTAACAAACTTTATTTTCTGTATTCTTCACAATAAAACATGATCAGTACATGATCAGGTTGCATATTTCCATTGTAAAGTGCTATCCAGGACTTAATGCGAAAAAAAAAAAAAAGCTATACTGTAGGTCAGCTTTGGTAAAAAGCCCCCTCACCACGTTGAAATTGAAGCATTACATGTACATGTAAAATGTGAAGTTGTTTATTACTTCAGAATTACATTTACTGTACTTTTATATCATGTTACACCCACCTTATTTGGCACAATCTCACTTAAATACAATGAATCAACCCCTCCCCAGCTGGTTCACAATAACTACATTAAACAAGGTGGGTGTTAGAACTGACATCCAGTTTACTTTTGATATCTCTGCCCCAGAAATACTCAAGTCAGGCAGTAATTCAGTAGCTCAGAAACTAAGACTACCATACCAATTAAAAATGAAAGTGCAAAAGCATCTGCAATATTTCTCCAAATAAAAACGTCTCAATACAGAATCAGGGTCTCCTGAAAAAAAAAAAGTCTTCAAAATAAGTAGTTTGTGTGCTCATGAAAAATAAACACTGAAGACAATGAGCCTTATTAACAATGCCCTACTGTACATATGTAAATAGCTATAAATTATGGTAAAGTTGTTTGACAGGCATTACCAAATTTTAGTGTTAGTATAATATACTAAGCTGGAATGCTTAGTATAAAATGTTCAGAAAAACGTATAGTAAAAAACAAAATAATAAATCTGTTTCACCTTTACTTACCATACTTACCCATGTGTGTAACTCTGCAAATGCAGCACATATACTCCTCCATACTTATGAGGTCATCTGGCTGTAGATCTTCACACTGGTCATGGAACCATTCGCCACACCTCCCGCATTCCACCATCAGCTCCAGTGCAATCCTGTATGGTCTCCTGCATGTGCAGTAGACCTCCACATCACAGAAATGTACCTCTGGGAGGGGGGTTCTCTCACAGCTCGGGAAAGGAGTAAGAGATCCATCTACAAAACAAGAAAAAAGATGATCACGCATTTGCTTTTGATCATAACATAACTTACCTGGATCTCCACCCATGCAGAGTGTGAGGCTGTTTGCGATGGTAAACAGTCCACAGTCACTCCATCCCTGCTGCTGCTGTACATGTGGCCACCCGATCCAAACTGTCTTTCCACTGTACTGCAGCAGTGATACGACCTGGGAACAGAAATCATGCTTATTATTAATTCCCAAAGAGTCATACACATTTAAAGTACCTTCCTCACAGCCTATGTTACTTACCGTGACCCAGTGATTGCCAAACACATTAAGAATCTGTACAAATCCCTGAGCCGGTGAGCTGAAGGAAGTCAGCTGTGTCAGGCTGGTGACAGCATACAAACCTCCAACCTGTGGGTACTGTCTACGTAGCAGAGCCTGGCTGTGGTCCATCACCTCATCATCCAGCCACGTGTTTTGTCCCAGCACAATGTTCTGGATGCTTCCAAGGTTCCCCAGCAGTAACGGTGGTGCTGGCTGTCCCTGCTGAACCCCCATCAGCACAGTGTCATCCATCTGGCAAGTCACCTGTGTGGAATCATAAGATTTATTTATGGACTACAAGTGAAATACTGTAAAACTTTCAAGTGCATATTCTATCAATATAAACAGTAAAAACGTATGGTTTCTAATGTCTACAACACTATGTCACCATGTACCATCCAATTGCCGGGCTACAATGTTTGTTTATTTTTGCTTAATGCTCATCAGTGAACAATCAAATGAGTATTTAGTATCTTGGTGTTACCTGGCAGGTGTTTTCTTTCAGTCCATGTGACACCACCTCTTCCTCTTCCTGATGGGATGACATGTCCATCAGGCACGTGTCCTCTGGGTGGTTAGTCTCCACAGACTGAGTGGACACCTTCAGGTGGGTGTTGTTTCTCGCTGTAAGCAAAAATAAGATAAATTATATAATGTTGCAGCCGGCAGGGGCTACATTATTTTGCTTGTTTTCTTTTTGATGGTGTGGGGCACTAGGCACTCGGCTCAGGGGTGTGTGGACAAGGGGGGGGGGTTGCCCCAGAATTAGGAGTTATTTGTTTTATTGTTGTGTTTTGGAGCGGATCGCTCTGTTGGCCTGCGAGAAAGAAATAAAAAAAATGTCACTTCTTTTGAGCGCCAGCCTATACCCCTTCATTCTCCAAACCTGCAACAATATGTATATGCAAAGGCTAATAAACATAGGAATAATTGCCAAGTTGTAGCATGGTTAAAGGTAACATACAGACCCGTTCTGAATGGCTTGACACTCG
Organism: Acipenser ruthenus; assembly: GCF_902713425.1. Classification (NCBI taxonomy): domain Eukaryota; kingdom Metazoa; phylum Chordata; class Actinopteri; order Acipenseriformes; family Acipenseridae; genus Acipenser; species Acipenser ruthenus. The sequence goes on along the minus strand of NC_081238.1, from coordinate 7,980,611 downwards.
CGTAGGGGGGCTGCATTTTTAGCTTCTTGCCATCTAGGGACTCCAGCTTCACAAGGTTTTCATGACTTCAGTTACCCTTCATTGAAAAATTACATTTACACATAAACACATACATATTTAGCTAGTTAAGAAACAGTATATATTCACACCCTGCTAAACTTGCATGTTGAATGTTTAAAAAAAATAGAGAGAAATGTAAACTTAATCTTTCCAGAGTACCTGTAAGGACCAAGCCAGTTCTGTTCCAGCTTAGATCCTAGGCGTCCAGTCTTCCGCTCATTCTTCTTCAGGACCTCCATGCCCACTTTGATCCTGAAGCACATCCGGCTCCGATACTGCTTCTTCTGCATCTCCTGCGCCTTCTCCACTTGCATCTTTACCTGTTATTAAAATGATAAAGGAATAGAAATGTAAAGGTGCATTACTAAGTTATTAAATAACAAAGTATGAAGCAGACAAAAAACAACAACAACAAAAAATAAACCCTACCATCTGGAATACCTCTTCATCCTTTGCAGCCCTGGCCTCCAGATACTCCTGTATCTGTTCTTCAGTTGGGGGAAGTGGTGCCACTGAGTCTATGTCATCAGGGTTGATCTGCAAAGACATACGAATACCTAAAATTATCAACAATAAAACAACCACAAAACATTGCTTAAGGTTCATTTAAACTGTGTACCTCACATGCCAGCCTTGCTTGTCTGCCGTACATCAGGAAGAATGGGGTCTGTATTGTTGAAGCCTGAACGCTGGTGTTGTGGACAAACACAATAGCCTCTAGGCTGTCCTCCCACCTCTCTTGCTTTCCGGACAGAGTTTTCCCAGTAGCTCTCTTGATGGTCTGGTTGGTCCTCTCATCAAGACCATTCGTCTGGGGATGGTATGCAGAGCTAATTCGATGCCGGATGCCCCAATTCTGGAAAAGAGTCTGGTTAACCTGATAATGGTAGAAATAGTTAGAAATCAAGAAATGTACAAAACACTGAAAATAAATCATTTTAAATTGCAAATATTAGTAAACAAGGAACTGTAATTAATTAACTAATTTATAAAAGGCAGAAAATTACTCAAAATCAAGTAAAACATTTTATGGAAGAAAATATGTATTAAAAAAAAACCTACAATTGAACACTTACCAGCTGTTTGACTTATTCATCATAACCAGTTTTTACCTATAGACTTTGATATTTTCATCTCACCTTGTTCCAAAATTCCCCACCCTGGTCTGTCAAGACAATCTCTGGTGCTCCATGGTGGTCGAACAGGGTTGCAAGAGCTGATGCAGTGCAAGCAGCTGACTTGTCTTTAATGGGGATGGCCTCAGTCCACTTCATGAAGAAATCAGTAGCAGTCAAGCAGTAGTGGTTTCCTCCCTTTGATGGCTGGAATGGTCCAATGAGATCAACACCTAAAACAAATTAAAATGATATCAACAATTAAGGAGGATTTGGTTAATAGTATATATAATAAAGCTCTGTATCAATGCACTACATTAGCAAGTTCAATTATACAAATAGGAATGAGACCACATTTTTTCCTCTATACACTATTTACTTGTAAGACAGCAGTATATGGACCTAAACAGTGCCCAATAAAGCCACTTAACATGCTGTATTCTCCATGTTTTCTTCTGTACCGCTACCTAAATGTAATTCTATCATCCAGATAAGTAACAGCATTTGAAAATGTCATTAGATAACAACTTTATGGCATTTTTTTTTAGATTAATTGCCAGGGATGGGGCACTCTTTTTTTTGGGGGGGGGGCAGTCATTGTTGTCAATGGGTGTTTCATCTTTTTGTACTGGAAATTGTCCTGATGCACCTATCTGTACCAAACATAGCAGATTTCCACCCCCTGTGGACGACACATTAATCACATTACAGATGGATGTCATGTGACAATGTGACACTTGCTCTAATTAGTCTGTAAACTGCAACCTGTTGTCAAATGATGTTTTGTGAGCACGTGCTTACAATCTGTTTAACTGGCTATCAAGAAAGTTTGTTACCAGACTAAGCTCTTAGTTTTCTACATATTACAGACTACATTTAAATTCTGTATGTTCTTCCATTCTTTGTGTGACCTCACTATAAAAGTTTAATGATGTCATACTCACCGATCATGTACCATGGAGAAACAACTTTGATTGGCTTCAGTTCTGGGGCAACAGTCTTCACCCTCTCAAATCTCTGGCATGCTTCACAATTCAGGATCTTAAGGGAAACAGTAATAATGAAACAAGTAATACTTAAATCATGAATGGAAAAGCGACAAGAAGCAAAAAAATTAGGTTTTTAAAAAATAAAAAAGTACCCATTGCTCCACGTCCTTTACAATCCCTTTCCAGTAAAATCGTTGATTGATTTTCCCCATCATTCTCTTGATCCCAAAGTGTCCTGCGTGAACTTCATTGAGAATGGCAGTCTTCTCCTCTTCATCGGTCACAACCCTACGGAGATACTACAGTAAATACTTCAATGAGTGGAGGTTTTTAAATGAATGTTTTTAAAAAGAATGAGCTAAAACCTATTCAAAAGAATCAGAACCACTGACAATACTGATGTGGAAAACTGTCTCTGCCCTTTATAATGGTCATTTCTTAGACTCTTAAGTTACATAATTTAATATATATATATATATATATATATATATATATATATATATATATATATATATATATATATATTCTTTAATACAAATTCTGTTTTCTGGTACTCACATTTCTGCTATTAGTTAGAGAGATGTTTTAATCTTTTAAACCTTTTCTTTCATATATATATATATATATATATATATATATATATATATATATATATATTACACACACACACACGTTTATCATTTATTTAAATGTCAATGTTCATCTTCACAAATACAGGACGGCTTCAATAACTTAATGTGTTAATATTAATTTTCGATATATATATATTTTTTTTTTTACCTTTCAAAACGAATGTACTGGCTTTCTTTCTGATACCCCTCTTCTCTTCTTTGGTGGCTTTTTCAGGATACTCACCTGTGCTGAGGTAGCGATATACCGCTCTCAAGTGATCCATATCGATTGATAAATGTAGTTTTCTGAGGGGGAAAAAACACAGTATTACAAATTTGTACTGTAAAAAGAAAAATGATTTGATTACAATTGTACGACGGCGCCAACCAACTCCAACTGTCAGTGTCAAGATCTGTGGAGCAAAAGCAGTGACGCGCATAGCAACAGAACGCTGACATGTCACATGACTCGGGGGGGGGGGGGACAAATTTGGCAAGGGGGCAAAATTTGCCATGACACCGCCCTGATAAAGAAAGGACTATACCAACTCCGGCATGGGGGAGGGGTTGCTTGAATTCAAATTGTATTCACTGGGATAATATAGAGCTACAAACAGCTCGATTATGATGTTAAAATTGAAAGTCATATTCATTTTTAATTAAAAGATCCCCGGTATCACAATTTCCTTTGCGGTTCATATTAGATGAATTGTTAAACCGCGCTGATCGGTTTGTATTTTGTGATTGGTATATTCCTGGTCCTGTGGGAGACAGACCCGTTCAGACACTGAGGGAGAGCAGAGAGGAGGTGAGAGAGTCTGCATGGAGCTCTACAATGTGTTTATAAACTACAGAGCGCTGTTATATTGTATTATTTTGAAAGGTCCGGGTTGTAGTGTGGTAGCAGCGCGTTGTTTTATCCGTTCAGACACTGAGGGAGAGCAGAGAGGAGGTGAGAGAGTCTGCATGGAGCTCTACAATGTGTTTATAAACTACAGAGCGCTGTTATATTGTATTATTTTGAAAGGTCCGGGTTGTAGTGTGGTAGGAGCGCGTTGTTTTATCCGTTCAGACACTGAGGGAGAGCAGAGAGGAGGTGAGAGAGTCTGCATGGAGCTCTACAATGTGTTTATAAACTACAGAGCGCTGTTATATTGTATTATTTTGAAAGGTCCGGGTTGTAGTGTGGTAGGAGCGCGTTGTTTTATCCGTTCAGACACTGAGGGAGAGCAGAGAGGAGGTGAGAGAGTCTGCATGGAGCTCTACAATGTGTTTATAAACTACAGAGCGCTGTTATATTGTATTATTTTGAAAGGTCCGGGTTGTAGTGTGGTAGGAGCGCGTTGTTTTATCCGTTCAGACACTGAGGGAGAGCAGAGAGGAGGTGAGAGAGTCTGCATGGAGCTCTACAATGTGTTTATAAACTACAGAGCGCTGTTATATTGTATTATTTTGAAAGGTCCGGGTTGTAGTGTGGTAGGAGCGCGTTGTTTTATCCGTTCAGACACTGAGGGAGAGCAGAGAGGAGGTGAGAGAGTCTGCATGGAGCTCTACAATGTGTTTATAAACTACAGAGCGCTGTTATATTGTATTATTTTGAAAGGTCCGGGTTGTAGTGTGGTAGGAGCGCGTTGTTTTATCCGTTCAGACACTGAGGGAGAGCAGAGAGGAGGTGAGAGAGTCTGCATGGAGCTCTACAATGTGTTTATAAACTACAGAGCGCTGTTATATTGTATTATTTTGAAAGGTCCGGGTTGTAGTGTGGTAGGAGCGCGTTGTTTTATCCGTTCAGACACTGAGGGAGAGCAGAGAGGAGGTGAGAGAGTCTGCATGGAGCTCTACAATGTGTTTATAAACTACAGAGCGCTGTTATATTGTATTATTTTGAAAGGTCCGGGTTGTAGTGTGGTAGGAGCGCGTTGTTTTATCCGTTCAGACACTGAGGGAGAGCAGAGAGGAGGTGAGAGAGTCTGCATGGAGCTCTACAATGTGTTTATAAACTACAGAGCGCTGTTATATTGTATTATTTTGAAAGGTCCGGGTTGTAGTGTGGTAGGAGCGCGTTGTTTTATCCGTTCAGACACTGAGGGAGAGCAGAGAGGAGGTGAGAGAGTCTGCATGGAGCTCTACAATGTGTTTATAAACTACAGAGCGCTGTTATATTGTATTATTTTGAAAGGTCCGGGTTGTAGTGTGGTAGGAGCGCGTTGTTTTACCCGTTCAGACACTGAGGGAGAGCAGAGAGGAGGTGAGAGAGTCTGCATGGAGCTCTACAATGTGTTTATAAACTACAGAGCGCTGTTATATTGTATTATTTTGAAAGGTCCGGGTTGTAGTGTGGTAGGAGCGCGTTGTTTTATCCGTTCAGACACTGAGGGAGAGCAGAGAGGAGGTGAGAGAGTCTGCATGGAGCTCTACAATGTGTTTATAAACTACAGAGCGCTGTTATATTGTATTATTTTGAAAGGTCCGGGTTGTAGTGTGGTAGGAGCGCGTTGTTTTATCCGTTCAGACACTGAGGGAGAGCAGAGAGGAGGTGAGAGAGTCTGCATGGAGCTCTACAATGTGTTTATAAACTACAGAGCGCTGTTATATTGTATTATTTTGAAAGGTCCGGGTTGTAGTGTGGTAGGAGCGCGTTGTTTTATCCGTTCAGACACTGAGGGAGAGCAGAGAGGAGGTGAGAGAGTCTGCATGGAGCTCTACAATGTGTTTATAAACTACAGAGCGCTGTTATATTGTATTATTTTGAAAGGTCCGGGTTGCAGTGTGGTAGGAGCGCGTTGTTTTATCCGTTCAGACACTGAGGGAGAGCAGAGAGGAGGTGAGAGAGTCTGCATGGAGCTCTACAATGTGTTTATAAACTACAGAGCGCTGTTATATTGTATTATTTTGAAAGGTCCGGGTTGTAGTGTGGTAGGAGCGCGTTGTTTTATCCGTTCAGACACTGAGGGAGAGCAGAGAGGAGGTGAGAGAGTCTGCATGGAGCTCTACAATGTGTTTATAAACTACAGAGCGCTGTTATATTGTATTATTTTGAAAGGTCCGGGTTGTAGTGTGGTAGGAGCGCGTTGTTTTATCCGTTCAGACACTGAGGGAGAGCAGAGAGGAGGTGAGAGAGTCTGCATGGAGCTCTACAATGTGTTTATAAACTACAGAGCGCTGTTATATTGTATTATTTTGAAAGGTCCGGGTTGTAGTGTGGTAGGAGCGCGTTGTTTTACCCGTTCAGACACTGAGGGAGAGCAGAGAGGAGGTGAGAGAGTCTGCATGGAGCTCTACAATGTGTTTATAAACTACAGAGCGCTGTTATATTGTATTATTTTGAAAGGTCCGGGTTGTAGTGTGGTAGGAGCGCGTTGTTTTATCCGTTCAGACACTGAGGGAGAGCAGAGAGGAGGTGAGAGAGTCTGCATGGAGCTCTACAATGTGTTTATAAACTACAGAGCGCTGTTATATTGTATTATTTTGAAAGGTCCGGGTTGTAGTGTGGTAGGAGCGCGTTGTTTTATCCGTTCAGACACTGAGGGAGAGCAGAGAGGAGGTGAGAGAGTCTGCATGGAGCTCTACAATGTGTTTATAAACTACAGAGCGCTGTTATATTGTATTATTTTGAAAGGTCCGGGTTGTAGTGTGCTAGGAGCGCGTTGTTTTATCCGTTCAGACACTGAGGGAGAGCAGAGAGGAGGTGAGAGAGTCTGCATGGAGCTCTACAATGTGTTTATAAACTACAGAGCGCTGTTATATTGTATTATTTTGAAAGGTCCGGGTTGTAGTGTGGTAGGAGCGCGTTGTTTTATCCGTTCAGACACTGAGGGAGAGCAGAGAGGAGGTGAGAGAGTCTGCATGGAGCTCTACAATGTGTTTATAAACTACAGAGCGCTGTTATATTGTATTATTTTGAAAGGTCCGGGTTGTAGTGTGGTAGGAGCGCGTTGTTTTATCCGTTCAGACACTGAGGGAGAGCAGAGAGGAGGTGAGAGAGTCTGCATGGAGCTCTACAATGTGTTTATAAACTACAGAGCGCTGTTATATTGTATTATTTTGAAAGGTCCGGGTTGTAGTGTGGTAGGAGCGCGTTGTTTTATCCGTTCAGACACTGAGGGAGAGCAGAGAGGAGGTGAGAGAGTCTGCATGGAGCTCTACAATGTGTTTATAAACTACAGAGCGCTGTTATATTGTATTATTTTGAAAGGTCCGGGTTGTAGTGTGGTAGGAGCGCGTTGTTTTATCCGTTCAGACACTGAGGGAGAGCAGAGAGGAGGTGAGAGAGTCTGCATGGAGCTCTACAATGTGTTTATAAACTACAGAGCGCTGTTATATTGTATTATTTTGAAAGGTCCGGGTTGTAGTGTGGTAGGAGCGCGTTGTTTTATCCGTTCAGACACTGAGGGAGAGCAGAGAGGAGGTGAGAGAGTCTGCATGGAGCTCTACAATGTGTTTATAAACTACAGAGCGCTGTTATATTGTATTATTTTGAAAGGTCCGGGTTGTAGTGTGGTAGGAGCGCGTTGTTTTATCCGTTCAGACACTGAGGGAGAGCAGAGAGGAGGTGAGAGAGTCTGCATGGAGCTCTACAATGTGTTTATAAACTACAGAGCGCTGTTATATTGTATTATTTTGAAAGGTCCGGGTTGTAGTGTGGTAGCAGCGCGTTGTTTTATCCGTTCAGACACTGAGGGAGAGCAGAGAGGAGGTGAGAGAGTCTGCATGGAGCTCTACAATGTGTTTATAAACTACAGAGCGCTGTTATATTGTATTATTTTGAAAGGTCCGGGTTGTAGTGTGGTAGGAGCGCGTTGTTTTATCCGTTCAGACACTGAGGGAGAGCAGAGAGGAGGTGAGAGAGTCTGCATGGAGCTCTACAATGTGTTTATAAACTACAGAGCGCTGTTATATTGTATTATTTTGAAAGGTCCGGGCTGTAGTGTGGTAGGAGCGCGTTGTTTTATCCGTTCAGACACTGAGGGAGAGCAGAGAGGAGGTGAGAGAGTCTGCATGGAGCTCTACAATGTGTTTATAAACTACAGAGCGCTGTTATATTGTATTATTTTGAAAGGTCCGGGTTGTAGTGTGGTAGCAGCGCGTTGTTTTATCCGTTCAGACACTGAGGGAGAGCAGAGAGGAGGTGAGAGAGTCTGCATGGAGCTCTACAATGTGTTTATAAACTACAGAGCGCTGTTATATTGTATTATTTTGAAAGGTCCGGGTTGTAGTGTGGTAGGAGCGCGTTGTTTTATCCGTTCAGACACTGAGGGAGAGCAGAGAGGAGGTGAGAGAGTCTGCATGGAGCTCTACAATGTGTTTATAAACTACAGAGCGCTGTTATATTGTATTATTTTGAAAGGTCCGGGTTGTAGTGTGGTAGGAGCGCGTTGTTTTATCCGTTCAGACACTGAGGGAGAGCAGAGAGGAGGTGAGAGAGTCTGCATGGAGCTCTACAATGTGTTTATAAACTACAGAGCGCTGTTATATTGTATTATTTTGAAAGGTCCGGGTTGTAGTGTGGTAGGAGCGCGTTGTTTTATCCGTTCAGACACTGAGGGAGAGCAGAGAGGAGGTGAGAGAGTCTGCATGGAGCTCTACAATGTGTTTATAAACTACAGAGCGCTGTTATATTGTATTATTTTGAAAGGTCCGGGTTGTAGTGTGGTAGGAGCGCGTTGTTTTATCCGTTCAGACACTGAGGGAGAGCAGAGAGGAGGTGAGAGAGTCTGCATGGAGCTCTACAATGTGTTTATAAACTACAGAGCGCTGTTATATTGTATTATTTTGAAAGGTCCGGGTTGTAGTGTGGTAGGAGCGCGTTGTTTTATCCGTTCAGACACTGAGGGAGAGCAGAGAGGAGGTGAGAGAGTCTGCATGGAGCTCTACAATGTGTTTATAAACTACAGAGCGCTGTTATATTGTATTATTTTGAAAGGTCCGGGTTGTAGTGTGGTAGGAGCGCGTTGTTTTATCCGTTCAGACACTGAGGGAGAGCAGAGAGGAGGTGAGAGAGTCTGCATGGAGCTCTACAATGTGTTTATAAACTACAGAGCGCTGTTATATTGTATTATTTTGAAAGGTCCGGGTTGTAGTGTGGTAGGAGCGCGTTATTTTATCCGTTCAGACACTGAGGGAGAGCAGAGAGGAGGTGAGAGAGTCTGCATGGAGCTCTACAATGTGTTTATAAACTACAGAGCGCTGTTATATTGTATTATTTTGAAAGGTCCGGGTTGTAGTGTGGTAGGAGCGCGTTGTTTTATCCGTTCAGACACTGAGGGAGAGCAGAGAGGAGGTGAGAGAGTCTGCATGGAGCTCTACAATGTGTTTATAAACTACAGAGCGCTGTTATATTGTATTATTTTGAAAGGTCCGGGTTGTAGTGTGGTAGGAGCGCGTTGTTTTATCCGTTCAGACACTGAGGGAGAGCAGAGAGGAGGTGAGAGAGTCTGCATGGAGCTCTACAATGTGTTTATAAACTACAGAGCGCTGTTATATTGTATTATTTTGAAAGGTCCGGGTTGTAGTGTGGTAGGAGCGCGTTGTTTTATCCGTTCAGACACTGAGGGAGAGCAGAGAGGAGGTGAGAGAGTCTGCATGGAGCTCTACAATGTGTTTATAAACTACAGAGCGCTGTTATATTGTATTATTTTGAAAGGTCCGGGTTGTAGTGTGGTAGGAGCGCGTTGTTTTATCCGTTCAGACACTGAGGGAGAGCAGAGAGGAGGTGAGAGAGTCTGCATGGAGCTCTACAATGTGTTTATAAACTACAGAGCGCTGTTATATTGTATTATTTTGAAAGGTCCGGGTTGTAGTGTGGTAGGAGCGCGTTGTTTTATCCGTTCAGACACTGAGGGAGAGCAGAGAGGAGGTGAGAGAGTCTGCATGGAGCTCTACAATGTGTTTATAAACTACAGAGCGCTGTTATATTGTATTATTTTGAAAGGTCCGGGTTGTAGTGTGGTAGGAGCGCGTTGTTTTATCCGTTCAGACACTGAGGGAGAGCAGAGAGGAGGTGAGAGAGTCTGCATGGAGCTCTACAATGTGTTTATAAACTACAGAGCGCTGTTATATTGTATTATTTTGAAAGGTCCGGGTTGTAGTGTGGTAGGAGCGCGTTGTTTTATCCGTTCAGACACTGAGGGAGAGCAGAGAGGAGGTGAGAGAGTCTGCATGGAGCTCTACAATGTGTTTATAAACTACAGAGCGCTGTTATATTGTATTATTTTGAAAGGTCCGGGTTGTAGTGTGGTAGGAGCGCGTTGTTTTATCCGTTCAGACACTGAGGGAGAGCAGAGAGGAGGTGAGAGAGTCTGCATGGAGCTCTACAATGTGTTTATAAACTACAGAGCGCTGTTATATTGTATTATTTTGAAAGGTCCGGGTTGTAGTGTGGTAGGAGCGCGTTGTTTTATCCGTTCAGACACTGAGGGAGAGCAGAGAGGAGGTGAGAGAGTCTGCATGGAGCTCTACAATGTGTTTATAAACTACAGAGCGCTGTTATATTGTATTATTTTGAAAGGTCCGGGTTGTAGTGTGGTAGGAGCGCGTTGTTTTATCCGTTCAGACACTGAGGGAGAGCAGAGAGGAGGTGAGAGAGTCTGCATGGAGCTCTACAATGTGTTTATAAACTACAGAGCGCTGTTATATTGTATTATTTTGAAAGGTCCGGGTTGTAGTGTGGTAGGAGCGCGTTGTTTTATCCGTTCAGACACTGAGGGAGAGCAGAGAGGAGGTGAGAGAGTCTGCATGGAGCTCTACAATGTGTTTATAAACTACAGAGCGCTGTTATATTGTATTATTTTGAAAGGTCCGGGTTGTAGTGTGGTAGGAGCGCGTTGTTTTATCCGTTCAGACACTGAGGGAGAGCAGAGAGGAGGTGAGAGAGTCTGCATGGAGCTCTACAATGTGTTTATAAACTACAGAGCGCTGTTATATTGTATTATTTTGAAAGGTCCGGGTTGTAGTGTGGTAGGAGCGCGTTGTTTTATCCGTTCAGACACTGAGGGAGAGCAGAGAGGAGGTGAGAGAGTCTGCATGGAGCTCTACAATGTGTTTATAAACTACAGAGCGCTGTTATATTGTATTATTTTGAAAGGTCCGGGTTGTAGTGTGGTAGGAGCGCGTTGTTTTATCCGTTCAGACACTGAGGGAGAGCAGAGAGGAGGTGAGAGAGTCTGCATGGAGCTCTACAATGTGTTTATAAACTACAGAGCGCTGTTATATTGTATTATTTTGAAAGGTCCGGGTTGTAGTGTGGTAGGAGCGCGTTGTTTTATCCGTTCAGACACTGAGGGAGAGCAGAGAGGAGGTGAGAGAGTCTGCATGGAGCTCTACAATGTGTTTATAAACTACAGAGCGCTGTTATATTGTATTATTTTGAAAGGTCCGGGTTGTAGTGTGGTAGGAGCGCGTTGTTTTATCCGTTCAGACACTGAGGGAGAGCAGAGAGGAGGTGAGAGAGTCTGCATGGAGCTCTACAATGTGTTTATAAACTACAGAGCGCTGTTATATTGTATTATTTTGAAAGGTCCGGGTTGTAGTGTGGTAGGAGCGCGTTGTTTTATCCGTTCAGACACTGAGGGAGAGCAGAGAGGAGGTGAGAGAGTCTGCATGGAGCTCTACAATGTGTTTATAAACTACAGAGCGCTGTTATATTGTATTATTTTGAAAGGTCCGGGTTGTAGTGTGGTAGGAGCGCGTTGTATTTGTGAAGCGGCGTGGCTGTGTCAAATTTAACTCGTTATGAAAACATCTAGCGGGTAAATAATGTCTGGCGGTCTCGCAATTTTTGTCGTGAATTTTTTTTTTTTTTTTTTGCTTTTTTCTGTTCTTGAGACAGCGTGCAAGTTAGAGCCTAGCAATCGATGATTTAAAAAAGAGATCAAATATATATTTCAGTATCAAATTATTATTTCACTGACTGCAGTGTGGGTTCAAGTGTACCGTTAAGATTGTAACAGGAGCGGTTTCCAAAGCGTGAATCCTGAGCACATCCCATTGTTTTACACTTACCTGAACAGGCATGGGAAACTGGCTTTCTATCCCGCTTAATCTTGTATTGATCCGGGTCCTGTCATTCCCGTCGTGCATCTGTGTGATGGACAGTTTTGTTCCCGCTCTTTCCACTGCAGTTCTCGTGCTGTAATCGTGCCCCCCCCCCCCTTCTCCCTTCTCCCTTCCCCCTTCCCCCCCCTCCACTCCCCCCTCCAAATAAACGGCCTCTTCCACAGTAACCTAATCTGTATTCCTGTAATCTCATAGTGCTGTATACATCTGTGAAAGTGAACCGAAGCAAATAATATATGAATTGTGAAAGAAAAAATCTCTGCTCTCCTTGAACTAAACTAAACATTTCAACACATTTTCAGATTTGGAGTGGCTGGTAACGGCTCTCACCTGAAGAGCAGAAAGGACACATTCACTGAGGAGACGGTCAGAGCGAGTGACTAGAGCACTAGAGCCGTGCTGCACACCCCACTGACAATACCTGAAGTAAGCGTCTCTCTCTCTATTCATTCAACTTCAATCAGCTTCATACTGGGTTTATATTGTCTCATTGTAACTGAGTGTGTCAGAGCAGTCAGTGTGTTACTGGGCAGGATTGTAATTGTGTGCAATGCTTTGTTTATTATTGTGACATTGTTGCTTAATATTACAGAAAGAAATGTGTCTGAAAGGCTAAGAGTTTAGCACAAGAATGCGCGTTACAGTACAATTAATCTCTGTTATTATCACAGATTAAAAAGGGCTGTTCACTTGCTTTTAAATTAATTTTTTCAGTAGATCTCTTTTCCATGACTCATTTCCGACTGTTTCTTAAGTGAACAGTACTGTGCAAGTTATTGCTGTACACACAGAGGTGCCTCAAATCAATACTATGCAAGTTATTGCTGTACACACAGAGGTGCCTCAAATCAATACTATGCAAGTTATTGCTCTGCACACAGAGGTGTCCTCAAATCAATACTATGCAAGTTATTGCTGTACACACAGAGGTGCCTCAAATCAATACTATGCAAGTTATTGCTCTGCACACAGAGGTGCCTCAAGTCAATACTATGCAAGTTATTGCTGTACACACAGAGGTGCCTCAAGTCAATACTATGCAAGTTATTGCTCTGCACACAGAGGTGTCCTCAAATCAATACTATGCAAGTTATTGCTCTGCACACAGAGGTGCCTCAAGTCAATACTATGCAAGTTATTGCTCTGCACACAGAGGTGCCTCAGATCAATACTATGCAAGTTATTGCTCTGCACACAGAGGTGCCTCAGATCAATACTATGCAAGTTATTGCTCTGCACACAGAGGTGTCTTAAATCAATACTATGCAAGTTATTGCTCTGCACACAGAGGTGCCTCAAATCAATACTATGCAAGTTATTGCTGCACACAGAGGTGCCTCAAATCAATACTATGCAAGTTATTGCTTTACACACAGAGGTGCCTCAAATCAATACTATGCAAGTTATTGCTGTACACACAGAGGTGTCCTCAAATCAATACTATGCAAGTTATTGCTCTACACACAGAGGTGCCTCAAATCAATACTATGCAAGTTATTGCTCTGCACACAGAGGTGCCTCAAATCAGTAATTGCAGTAACATTCTAAACAATTCGCCTTGTTTTTAATAAGTAAAAGCATTATAAGGACAATTCCATGAAAGTGCCACGGCCATGAAAAAAAAAAAGTTGTATTTATCAAAAGCATCTCTCCCTGTATTTGTACTGAAGGGTGTGTGTCAATGCAGGCTGTATTATTATTGCTCTCTTTGTGCCTTTACAGGCATTTAAAATTACTGTTAAAAAAGCAACATTTTCAGAAGTCTGCCTTCCATACACTGTAGCTATCAATGGTAGATGAATGTTTTAGTCACACATTTGTAAATAAGTCACATTTTGACTCTGGGTATGTAATACCAAGTTGTTATTATTATTGTTATTTAATTCTTAGCAGATGCCCTTATCCAGGGCGACTTACAATTGTTACAAGATATCACATTATTTTTTTTACATACAGTTACCCATTTATACAGTTGGTTTTTACTGGGTTAGCAATCTAGGTAAAGTATCTTGCTCAAGGACACAGCAGCAGTGTCCCCCACCTGGGATTGAACCCATGACCCTCCGGTCAAGAGTCCAGAGCCCTGACCACTACTCCACACTGCTGCCCAGTTACTAATATTACATTTTCTTGGGATGAAGGAAAATATTTTAGTGATTCAAAATAATGGTGTTTAAATTAAACCAAATGTCACAGCCATCACATTTTCTTGGTAAAGTTTACATAAAAGATGGATACTACATTATATATTTTGTTCAAACTTTCTCTGCAAAGCTAATTTTTTAAAATGTATGTTCTGGAATAAACATGTTGACCCTTTCTAATAGTAAGTGCCCAGATTAGCGTCATGGACGTGACAGTTCTGGATGTGACTAGTAGTAAACTTGATGAGATTGCAGAGTAATCCCATGTCTTATCATGCACAAGCTAAATATTAATTGAAATCACTGAAGGGCACCAGAGCACATTGTCATGAGACCATATAAACAGATCTCAAGACCAAACAATCACGTCGCTCATCTTAATGGGGATTAAAGTGTTTTCTGTCATCTGCTGGTCTTACATTTTTGTGTTCATGTTAACGCCCCTCCATAGTAAAATGTTAAAATGACAGTTGGTGGCAATGTGCTGAAACACGCACATTTCATTGATTTACTGTAAGATCAACAAAATACAGGTACCTTTAAACTGCAGTCTCATCGTGTTAGTTCAGTCACTTCATTCAAAGCACTTGCATTTCACTTTACATCTCGTTATTATAACCATTCAGGACGCACTTCAAGAAGCTTTTATTTCTTATTTCTGTGCCAGTTTACATGTTTTATTTAATAATAGGGGTGCTCTGATAATCGGGAGCCTGTCTGCATGGCACCGATAAGAGGAAATAAAAACACACACACTCGTCTATCTGCAGTATTTTAGCCGATAATGTACACCCATATACATGATTGAATTTCATCCAGCACAGAATTTAATGTTTGCTCAGGCATGCTTACTAATGATGCAAGAACATTGAGACACTCATTTTCCCAGTGCTGTGTAACGTGTGATCACCCTGCAGTAAATAAGTCTCTAAAGAGCCGTGTTTGGATTTTTAATATCTGAAGACAACAATAGGATAGCGAGTTGTGTGCAGAACAGACTTGATGCTGCATTAAATCCAGCGATGGACTGCGAGTAGAATATTATTCTGATGCTTTAAAAAAAAAAAATAGGTTGAATCCTAAATAACACTGATTGTTTAAAATAATAATAATAATAATTATAATTATTTGTAATTGTGTGTCTTGCTCAATCTCATTGGTTGCGGGTGTATTCTGTGGCTTTTTGAAGCTGTAATTGATCATTGTGCTGTCTTGTTTAGTAACTAATTCAAGTTTGACTGAATTTTGTAAGTGGTTATTTTCATGACATGTTTTTGATGAAGTGAACAGTTTAAGCTGTGCTTCATTTTGAAGCAGTGTATGCTTACAATAAGAATGTAACGGCCGCTGTTGTAGTTCACATTGTCTAGACTGAGTTTCTTTTCTACTGTACAGTACAGGTAGAGGTTATGATACGCAGTGCTAGACAGCAAGTGGCTATACAAGTTCATGTCACATTGTAGATGTTTTTTTTCTACAGAATTGTTTTCACTTGTACAAATGCAAAGTGTTATTTTTGTGTGACTGTTGTAAAACAAATGTATAAATTGCTGTCCAGCACACAGTATAATACTACGTTATTCTTTGTATTCATTTTCTGAAGTAAATGCAACACGTAAACAATACCTGTTCATTTTAACATTCATAATTGTAAAACAGTTTCAATTTGGCCCTGGGTCTTGTTCTAGTAGTTTACAATAGCTTACATGCACTGTCTATTATTATCGGTATCGGCCGATATGGGCAGAGAACCATCGACTATCGACATCGGACAAGAAAATCTTTATCAGTGCACCCCGAATTACTGAAGCACTTCATGACTGTCACGACATTACTTTATACTCTGAATTACTGCAGCACTTCATGACTGTCAGCACATTACTTTATACTCTGAATTACTGCAGCACTTCATGACTGTCAGCACATTACTTTATACTCTGAATTACTGCAGCACTTCATGACTGTCAGCACATTACTTTATACTCTGAATTACTGCAGCACTTCATGACTGTCAGCACATTACTTTATACTCTGAATTACTGCAGCACTTCATGACTGTCACTACATTACTTTATACTCTGAATTACTGCAGCACTTCATGACTGTCAGCACATTACTTTATACTCTGAATTACTGCAGCACTTCATGACTGTCAGCACATTACTTTATACTCTGAATTACTGCAGCACTTCATGACTGTCACTACATTACTTTATACTCTGAATTACTGCAGCACTTCATGACTGTCAGCACATTACTTTATACTCTGAATTACTGCAGCACTTCATGACTGTCACTACATTACTTTATACTCTGAATTACTGCAGCACTTCATGACTGTCACTACATTACTTTATACTCTGAATTACTGCAGCACTTCATGACTGTCAGCACATTACTTTATACTCTGAATTACTGCAGCACTTCATGACTGTCACTACATTACTTTATACTCTGAATTACTGCGGCACTTCATGACTGTCACTACATTACTTTATACTCTGAATTACTGCAGCACTTCATCACTGTCACTACATTACTTTATACACTGAATTACTGCAGCACTTCATGACTGTCACTACATTACTTTATACTCTGAATTACTGCAGCACTTCATCACTGTCACTACATTACTTTATACTCTGAATTACTGCAGCACTTCATGACTGTCAGCACATTACTTTATACTCTGAATTACTGCAGCACTTCATGACTGTCACTACATTACTTTATACTCTGAATTACTGCAGCACTTCATGACTGTCAGCACATTACTTTATACTCTGAATTACTGCAGCACTTCATGACTGTCAGCACATTACTTTATACTCTGAATTACTGCAGCACTTCATGACTGTCAGCACATTACTTTATACTCTGAATTACTGCAGCACTTCATGACTGTCAGCACATTACTTTATACTCTGAATTACTGCAGCACTTCATGACTGTCAGTACATTACTTTATACTCTGAATTACTGAAGCACTTCATTACTTTATACTCTGAATTACTGCGGCACTTCATGACTGTCACTACATTACTTTATACTCTGAATTACTGCAGCACTTCATGACTGTCAGCACATTACTTTATACTCTGAATTACTGCAGCACTTCATGACTGTCAGCACATTACTTTATACTCTGAATTACTGCAGCACTTCATGACTGTCACTACATTACTTTATACTCTGAATTACTGCAGCACTTCATGACTGTCACTACATTACTTTATACTCTGAATTACTGCAGCACTTCATGACTGTCACTACATTACTTTATACTCTGAATTACTGCAGCACTTCATCACTGTCAGCACATTACTTTATACTCTGAATTACTGCAGCACTTCATCACTGTCAGCACATTACTTTATACTCTGAATTACTGCAGCACTTCATGACTGTCAGCACATTACTTTATACTCTGAATTACTGCAGCACTTCATGACTGTCAGCACATTACTTTATACTCTGAATTACTGCAGCACTTCATGACTGTCAGCACATTACTTTATACTCTGAATTACTGCAGCACTTCATGACTGTCACTACATTACTTTATACTCTGAATTACTGCAGCACTTCATGACTGTCAGCACATTACTTTATACTCTGAATTACTGCAGCACTTCATGACTGGGTAGGGCCGCAGTGTGGAGTAGTGGTTAGGGCTCTGGACTCTTGACCAGAGGGTTGTGGGTTCAATCCCCAGTGGGGGACACTGCTGCTGTACCCTTGAGCAAGGTACTTTACCTAGATTGCTCCAGTAAAAACGCAACTGTATAAATGGGTAATTGTATGTATAAATAATGTGATTTCTGTATAATGTGAAATAATGTATAATGTGATATCTTGTAACAATTGTAAGTCGCCCTGGATAAGGGCGTCTGCTAAGAAATAAATAATAATAATAATGACTGTCAGCACATTACTTTATACTCTGAATTACTGAAGCACTTCATGACTGTCAGCACATTACTTTATACTCTGAATTACTGCAGCACTTCATGACTGTCAGCACATTACTTTATACTCTGAATTACTGCAGCACTTCATGACTGTCACTACATTACTTTATACTCTGAATTACTGCAGCACTTCATGACTGTCAGCACATTACTTTATACTCTGAATTACTGCAGCACTTCATGACTGTCAGCACATTACTTTATACTCTGAATTACTGCAGCACTTCATGACTGTCAGCACATTACTTTATACTCTGAATTACTGCAGCACTTCATGACTGTCACTACATTACTTTATACTCTGAATTACTGCAGCACTTCATGACTGTCACTACATTAATACTCTGAATTACTGCAGCACTTCATGACTGTCAGCACATTACTTTATACTCTGAATTACTGCAGCACTTCATGACTGTCACTACATTACTTTATACTCTGAATTACTGCAGCACTTCATGACTGTCACTACATTACTTTATACTCTGAATTACTGCAGCACTTCATGACTGTCACTACATTAATACTCTGAATTACTGCAGCACTTCATGACTGTCAGCACATTACTTTATACTCTGAATTACTGCAGCACTTCATGACTGTCAGCACATTACTTTATACTCTGAATTACTGCAGCACTTCATGACTGTCAGCACATTACTTTATACTCTGAATTACTGCAGCACTTCATGACTGTCAGCACATTACTTTATACTCTGAATTACTGCAGCACTTCATGACTGTCACTACATTACTTTATACTCTGAATTACTGCAGCACTTCATGACTGTCAGCACATTACTTTATACACTGAATTTTTTGTCATAAAATGTCTGCTGCAAATAAAGTAATTTTTGTTGTAGAGGGAAGAAAGAAAAGAGACGAGTGTTCCGGCCCTTTGTTTATATTATTTTTGTTGTAGATTGAAAGAAAAGAGACGAGTGTTCCGGCCCTTTGTTTATATTATTTTTGTTGTAGATTGAAAGAAAAGAGACGAGTGTTCCGGCCCTTTGTTTATATTATTATTTGTATTATTATTGTTCGCAGTGCGGACGAAAAGCCGCCGCCATTATTTGATTTTAAAACCTCGTGAGGATGCATGGCTGATCAGCTACTGATTATTTAACAAGCTGACAGTCACGCATCCTTACTAAACTCATGCAGACTGTGGCTGAGGGGTAATAAGATAATTAACAGCTAGTTAACCCCTCGTCCAGAATATAAACGCCTCCAGCTTTCCTTGTTTGGAGTGGTGTAGAACGAGTGAGGAGTCAGGAGGTAAGAGAGAATTCAAAGTAAACAATTGCTATACGTTCTGGCTCTAAACCAGCACGATACTCGTTTGTTTGGCCAACGTGCCCCTTTGTTTTGTTTAAGTCTTTTATTTCCTATTGTTTAATAAATGAACTGAACGCCGTAGCGTTTCAGTGTTGCCCCGCCAGTACCTGTTTGTTTTGGTTTTGTGTTTCTGGTCTGAAGTCATGCACTGCAAGCCATCTTGTTCACAGTCTCCTATTTAAAATAACACATCTGCAATCATTTCAGTTTTGAATGCAGAAAATATCTATAAACAGATGTGGCAATGAATTAACAAAGTGAAGTGAAACAAGTCAGAGTTTTAGCTTTAAAACTCCTACATAAGTTGAGTTTTTTTGTGCATTTTCAAATTAACAGTAGAACCGCCGAAATTTCTGACTAGTTACAACCGCACAGCGGGTCATTAAAACAGCTTCGATATGAAAATGAAAAACAATCGGATACAACTTCATATTTTTATTTATGAACACCATACAGCTGTCTAATTAGTACAATCCACACAGACACTTTTCAACGTTACCAGTGCATGTACCACACACTGCCTGTTCACAACGGGCGCAGGCTTCCAGTGTTTTGTTTCTGTTGCATTTAGCAGCCTGGCCTTGTCTTTTCCTCCGTGTGCCAGTGGCTGCAGCGCTGGCTGAAGGTTGAGGGGCATTTGCAAGCCGGATTGCACTTCTCTGATCAAAATGTTTCTGCCGCAGCTCCAGGGCTAGCTGCAGAATGAAGTTCCTCCGGGAGATTGTGTTCCCGGTGCACTTCTTGTACAAAACAAAAGCCAGGTCCAAAACATTATAAAAAAAAACAGCCACAGGTCACCTGCGAGAACCACCTTTGATAGAATACTGCCGTGCCCTTTGATCAAGTACATCCACACCATACTCCGTTGTGTTGTAAAATGAAACACTCTCTGGCTTTCGTTTGGCATCAGTCCTGATGGTCACTGATTTATGAAGAGAGCTTAAAATAATAATAATAATAATAATAATAATAATAATAATAATAATAATAATAATAATAATAATAATAATAATATATGATGTGTAGAATGACTTTCATCAATGTTTCAAGCACTCAGCAGGATTATAATAGGCATTTGGATTGCAATGTTTTACTGTTCTGTATTTAACATGCATCTTTTTGTAAATGGCCCCAACATTTAATCTCAACCTTGTGGGATAAGCCATTACAAAGAAACATTTCAATAATAATGTCTCATATAAGCGTGTTAGTGATATGAGCGAGTTTCTGAAAATTTGCTCAGTGATTGAATTTCCTGCAAAGGGTGAAAGTGCTATTTTAATGATATTTCTGTAAGTTTCAGTAGTTTGACATGTACAAAAGCAGCAGACAACAGTTACATCATTATATAATAATTTGATTGTTAGGGAACTTGTAAATAAATGACCTACCTGCTTGAAAAATCATACTGTTAGTTGGATGGGAAAATGTTTATTTGCATGTAAATCATTTTATTATGTGAAGATTGGAAACCATTCGGCGATCACAAGTACAAGCTTACCAGAAAACAAAATATTAACTGTTGTGAAATATTCATAGGATAAACATCACAGATGACTGTCCAATCAAAATGCATTTCACTAAAGCCCCAGGCCATTAGAAATACCTTTTATTATGAGGTGCAGCATTTCAGTATCTTAGGTTTCAGTTTAGATGACTGGTATATACCATGATTTTAAAGTGCAGTGTTACTGGAGAGCAGACTAAATTGCTTCAGTGCCAGGAATGCTTACTGACTGTGGCAGTGTGGTTTGCAGTGTACAGGTGCAGCACTGATGCGGTGTGGAATTATCACACAGAGATTTGTAATCCAGTTGGAAGTGACCAAATAATGATCCCCGGCATTACGCAGCAATGTGCAGTGCATGGGGTAAATAATAACGGGTTTGCAGTACCAAATAATAAACAAGTATCCCTCCCACAATGTACAAACACGGTCACCAGTCCTGGGTGCGTGCTGCAGTGCTCGTGGTGGGTGATCCGGTTTATTGCTGACAATAGTGCAGTGCTGTTCCGGGTTTTGTGCTGGCCCTTGGCGACAGCTCCGGAATGTGTTGGCCGTCTATTAATGCAACAAGCAACAATTATAGACAAACCAAAACAAACACTCGCGATAAGTTATCACGATACAGCACGGGTCCATCCTGGTTATTTTCTCGTAACCAAAGCGAAGGAAAAGATTGCGTCTCTCCATCGCCTTTTATGCCGTCACACGTGACCCCTTGGTAAACGAGTGCAGCCGCCCCTCCAATCTCCCACATTATTTCCCTTCCATGTCGATGAGTTAATTAACCGGAGTTCTGCCCCCTTTCTAGCTGGCCATCTTCCCTTGAACCCTGGGAAAGAACTGTCGGGCCAGCCCGTCCAAGGTACTACTCTGTTCTCGCTACTTAGCGCACTGACAGGTCGGGAGGGAGATTTACCAACAAGAATCACTGTGTTGACAGATCTATCTGATGTTGATTTCTTCACATTACGCAGCCATCAAACAATTTGGTGTAAAATGATTCTGATACACAAGCTGATAGTCACGTTCTGTCAGTCCGACCTCAAACAGGTAGAATGTTCACCGGAGCGGAAGGGTTGAAAGCAGCAGGAGATGGTGCCTCCCTTCCAAATCGAGGCAGATCATTCCACACCTGTGGGGCTCTGAAGCTGAACGCTCTGCCACCTGCCTGCTTTCTCTGTGTCCTTGGAATACTTGTCATGGGCAAGAAAATACATGGGAGTTACTGTTTACATTTCCATGTGAGACGAGTTGTCAGACAGATGTGTAAATGAAGACAATAACACCTGTTTCTTGAAACGTCTGATTTGCTCGTTTTCAATGCTCCGCTCCATTTCTGATGACAGAATGAAATCTTAATTGGCACGGAACGACCACCTTGAAGTAGAAACACACAAGTGACTCAAATGACAGGCTTGCTGTTGATTTAAACACTTCCGCCTCTGTGTTCTGGGAGGGGAAATGTCTTCACACAAGGGGTCGATATGATGTCATCCGGCACGCACTGCAGTTCAGGGGCTATGTACGCACGCATGAGGCCAAAGCCAGCCTAGGTGTGTGCTCAAGTGTAAACAGGGGCTCAAATGATAGGACTCTTTGAATCTGATTAGAGCATAAGCCAGTCCAGGCCCGAGCTGTAAGTGTAAACACACTGATAGAGAACAGATCGTAATACTTCATTTCATTTTCTGTTTTCAGGACTGCCTTATCCAGGTGAAAGCCAAGGAACAAAGATGGAGTTGGTACCTATCTGCATTAAACAGGAGATGACTGAACTGGAACCTGTCCACATTAAAGAAGAGACTGAACCGGAGCCTGTCCACATTAAAGAAGAGACTGAACTGGAGCCTGTCCACATTAAAGAAGAGACTGAACCGGAGCCTGTCCACATTAAAGAAGAGGAGACTGAACTGGAGCCTGTCCACATTAAAGAAGAGACTGAACTGGAGTCTGTCCACATTAAAGAAGAGACTGAACCGGAGCCTGTCCACATTAAAGAAGAGGAGACTGAACTGGAGCCTGTCCACATTAAAGAAGAGACTGAACTGGAGTCTGTCCACATTAAAGAAGAGACTGAACCGGAGCCTGTCCACATTAAAGAAGAGGAGACTGAACTGGAGCCTGTCCACATTAAAGAAGAGACTGAACTGGAGTCTGTCCACATTAAAGAAGAAGAGACTGAACTGGAGCCTGTCCACATGAAAGAAGAGACTGAACTGGAGTCTGTCCACATTAAAGAAGAGACTGAACTGGAGCCTGTCCACATTAAAGAAGAGACTGAACTGGAGCCTGTCCACATTAAAGAAGAGACCGAACTGGAGCCTGTCCACATTAAAGATGAAGAGACTGAAGTGGAGCTTGTCCACATGAAAGAAGAGACTGAACTGGAGCCTGTCCACATTAAAGAAGAAGAGACTGAACTGGAGCCTGTCCACATTAAAGAAGAGGAGACTGAACTGGAGCCTGTCCACATGAAAGAAGAGACTGAACTGGAGTCTGTCCACATTAAAGAAGAAGAGACTGAACTGGGGCCTGTCCACATGAAAGAAGAGACTGAACTGGGGCCTGTCCACATTAAAGAAGAGACTGAACTGGAGTCTGTCCACATTAAAGAGGAGACTGAACGGGAGCCTGTCCACATGAAAGAAGAGACTGAACTGGAGCCTGTCCACATGAAAGAAGAGACTGAATTGGAACCTGTCCACATTGAAGGGGAATCTGTTGACTTGTTTAAGGATACAGAAAATATATCCTGGCCAAAGATATCACATCAGTGTAATGAATGTGGGCAGAGCTTCAGCCGACCAGGAAGCCTAAAAACACACCAGCAGATTCACACTGGAGTGAAGCCGCACCACTGTACTGAATGTGGAAAAAGCTTCCGTCAGTTAGCAGTCCTAAAAAGACACCAGCGACTTCACACTGGAGAGAAGCCGTATCACTGTACTGAATGTGGAAAGAGCTTCCGTCAGTTAGCAGTCCTAAAAAGACACCAGAGACTTCACACTGGAGAGAAGCCACACCACTGTACTGAATGTGGGAAGTGCTTCAATGCGTCAGGAAGCCTAAAAAGACACCAGCGACTTCACACTGGAGAGAAGCCGTATCACTGTACTGAATGTGGAGAGAGTTTCATGGAGTCAGGAAGCCTAAAAAGACACCATCGATTTCACACTGGAGAGAAGCCGTATCGCTGTTTTGAATGTGGGAAAAGCTTCACTGACAAAGGAACACTAAACAAACACCAGCGAATTCACACTGGAGAGAAGCCGTATCAATGTACTGAATGTGGGAAGTGCTTCAATGCGTCAGGAGGCCTAAAAAGACACCATCGATTTCACACTGGAGAGAAGCCATATCGCTGTTTTGAATGTGGGAAAAGCTTCACTGACAAAGGAAAACTAAAAAAACACCAGCGAATTCACTCTGGAGAGAAGCCGTATCACTGTGTTGAATGTGGGGAGAGCTTTAGTCAGTCAGGAAACCTAAAAACACACCAGCGACTTCACACTAGAGAGAAGCCATATCAATGTACTGAATGTGGGGAAAGCTTCACTAACAAAGGAAAACTAAAAAAACACCAGAGAATTCACACTGGAGAAAAGCCACACCACTGTACTGACTGTGGGAAGAGCTTCAGTGTGTCAGGAAAACTAAAAATACACCAGCGAATTCACACTGGAGAGAAGCCGTATCACTGTCTTGAATGTGGAGAGAGCTTCAGTGAGTCAGGAAGCCTAAAAAGACACCAACGCATTCACACTGGAGAGAAGCCGTATCACTGTGTTGAATGTGGGGAGAGCTTTAGGCAGTCAGGAAACCTAAAAAGACACCAGCAAATTCACACTAGAGCTAGCCTCCCTCCCTCTCAGTCCCTCACCTCTCCACCCTGCTTGTTTGAGTGTGTGGAGAGCTGACTGATTCCTTGTCTCTCTCTCACCCTGCAGTAAATGAAGTGGGTCCCCAGGAGTGAGAGCCAGAGACACTGAGAAGGGGAGCGTGTCAAACTGAAGGAGACAGACCCATTCTTTCAGAATGAACTGCATTGGAAATTAATCTCACTTATCATGCTGTGAGGATTTATGCCAAGCTTGTTTCTGTGAACACATTAAACAAAGATGCCAAAAACACATCATATTTTTAAAATACCATTACTGTACCAGTGTCGGTGAGAAAAGAAGTAAATTATTTAAAAGAATCTAAAACTAAAACTCTCTTCATGGGTGTGGCAGCAGTGTGCCCTTCATATTACTAGAATGGCCTCTAAGCTATTGCACCAGTGCAAGCACAAGCTGAAACAACCTTTTTTTCTTTTTTTTATTTCACGTGGTGCAAACTTTGCACTGGAGCAAGTGCTGTTTTGGGTTTGAATGAACTTGACTGCTTTGAGTGTTTAAAGGGCACATACAGACCTTTTATTTTATTGTGTTACATGTTCCCATGTGTTTACGTAAGGTGTTTATTGTTTTCATTTTTTTATACATTTTGACCACTTTTTTAAACTTTTAAATTGCATTCCCTGCCTCAAGATGGCTTCCCATGTACCTACATGGACCTCTCAGAACTACATTTCCCATCATCCTCCTCCTGCTCACATATGTAACTGAGATGAATTTACCAGTGAGCAGGAGGATGATGGGAAATGTAGTTCTGAGAGGTCCTTGAGGCAGTGAATGCAATTTAAAAGTTTAAAAAAGTGGTCAAAATATAAAAATAAAACAACAAATTAAACAATACACACACCTTCCGTAAGCAGTTGTAGCAACACATGGGAACATGCGACACAATCAAATAAAAAGGTCCTTATGCACCCTTTAAGTACTGAGAACCTCCAAGCTTGTTGTATACTGGAGCCCTGCTTCAATGCAGTGGGATTGAAATACAATTCCTATCATTTTTATTGTGTAAATTGCTGTGTGTGCAATTATGACAGACCCACAATATTAGAGCTGTATAAATATACTGTAAAGCATGAAAGGTTTGCAAGTAAAAGATTCATAAAAGTTGCATTTACTCAAATCTGCAATACATACATGCTGCAACATTACCATTATTACTACATTCATAGTTATACAGTTTATGAATAATTGATATAAACAATCTGCAGAATGAAGTTGCCTCAGACTGTTTGACAGTAACAGAGCTGGTGCTTTTGTGGAATCACCATTAGCTGTTTAATCCTTTGGGCAAAATATGGCTTGTTTGCTTGTATTTTGTATCAGTATGATATCATTAGAGTGACAATGCAGTACATCCAAAGGCAGGCTTAGTTATTTATAAAGGATTTCATTGACGTTGAGTTTGAGTTCCTGTATGTTTTCCAGTATCTGTGTGTATAAAGGGCACATTATTATGTTTCCATTACCTCTGTATGTAAAAGGTTTGTCATTGTTTAAACTGTCAATGATTCCTGAGATACAGATCTGCAATGGAACTGAACAAACCCAAGGGAGACATTGAAAAAGGGGAAGATGCTGCTGTTTGTGGTGAATATTCCCTGAATATAATATTAATACATGAAAGTGTATTATAAATGTAACTGGACAGATTAATGAAATCTCTGTGTCTTGAAGAAAAAGGGCTCCTTTCCTGCAGACACACTGAACTGTGTGACCCCTGAACTAGGTGAGCAGGGCTGGGTGGCATCTGGACTGGATTAGGCTGAAAGGACAGTTGAATTCTGTACAGATAATTCACAGCGGCAACAAGAAGCGGTTTGACGCGAGGAAGACATAAAGCATCGATGTCCTAGCGGAAAAGGACATTAAACATCAAAGGACTGAGTTTTAAGGTGCAAGATGA
Organism: Acipenser ruthenus; assembly: GCF_902713425.1. Classification (NCBI taxonomy): domain Eukaryota; kingdom Metazoa; phylum Chordata; class Actinopteri; order Acipenseriformes; family Acipenseridae; genus Acipenser; species Acipenser ruthenus. The sequence goes on along the minus strand of NC_081238.1, from coordinate 7,954,020 downwards.
ACAAATGACCAATGCAGATAGCAACCTAGCATAGAGAAATGCTATAAATATTCAAGCAAAACTAAACATGTTGTGCTCCACTTTGATTGCTAAACCAATTGCTGTCACTCTGCTATGCCAACTCCGGGACTGTGACTGAGAACACGACCCAAAAAGGGAAGGCAAGCTAGTAAACGAGCAAATGCAGAGAGACTGAGTTTGCTGTAAGCCAGTATAGTTCCAGTTGCGTTTTCCTCTCATGAAACTAAATTAATTAATTGTAACACTATCACGTACAATTGAAATGTTAATTGTTTAGTTTGCACACCTTGTGTGTGAAATAACGTTTTAGTGAAACTTGATTAAGTAACAATAAGTAATCTATCTCATAGTTGGATGAAGAATGTATTTTAAAGTAATCTTGCTATATCGTTAAACAATTTACTATTAGTAAGCTTTAGTGTGATCTATTGTAAGATTGTCTGACCCATTTCAGTTTAGGCTGTGTGTGTGTGTGTGAGTGTAAGCAGTGTCATATTTCACTGGTCCTGCTAGCTGCTTTAACGCAGGCTGAGAGCTTTGACTTTATGACTGTTATGCTTAGAAAACCAAGAGATTGACTTAATGACTTTTGTGATTTCTGTTTAATATTTGTGCTCTGAATACAATACTACTATTGATGAAACATTCCTTGTGTCTAGAGTGTGTATGTGGGTTCATAGTAAATCCTCAATCGTGTAAAACATCAATTAAATAGGTTTTATAAGAGAACTAATCAATCTAGATAAAACTCTAAACTCTCAATTATAGAATTGTTCTTAGAGGCTTTGTGAAATGAGAAATGGGATTACCTCTGTGTCATGGAATTCCTTTGCTAGTGTCTCATGATGTAAGCCCTGGAGTGTGGGCTCAGTCTTCATGAAATGAGAAATGGAATTCCTTTGCTAGTGTATCATGATGTAAGCCCTGGAGTGTGGGCTCAGTCTTCATGAAATGAGAAATGGAATTCCTTTGCTAGTGTCTCATGATGTAAGCCCTGGAGTGTGGGCTCAGTCTTCATGAAATGAGAAATGGAATTCCTTTGCTAGTGTATCATGATGTAAGCCCTGGAGTGTGGGCTCAGTCTTCATGAAATGAGAAATGGAATTCCTTTGCTAGTGTATCATGATGTAAGCCCTGGAGTGTGGGCTCAGTCTTCATGAAATGAGAAATGGAATTCCTTTGCTAGTGTCTCATGATGTAAGCCCTGGAGTGTGGGCTCAGTCTTCATGAAATGAGAAATGGAATTCCTTTGCTAGTGTCTCATGATGTAAGCCCTGGAGTGTGGGCTCAGTCTTCATGAAATGAGAAATGGAATTCCTTTGCTAGTGTCTCATGATGTAAGCCCTGGAGTGTGGGCTCAGTCTTCATGAAATGAGAAATGGAATTCCTTTGCTAGTGTATCATGATGTAAGCCCTGGAGTGTGGGCTCAGTCTTCATGAAATGAGAAATGGAATTCCTTTGCTAGTGTCTCATGATGTAAGCCCTGGAGTGTGGGCTCAGTCTTCATGAAATGAGAAATGGAATTCCTTTGCTAGTGTCTCATGATGTAAGCCCTGGAGTGTGGGCTCAGTCTTCATGAAATGAGAAATGGAATTCCTTTGCTAGTGTATTATGAAGTAAGCCCTGGAGTGTGGGCTCAGTCTTCATGAAATGAGAAATGGAATTCCTTTGCTAGTGTATCATGATGTAAGCTCTGGAGTGTGGGCTCAGTCTTCATGAAATGAGAAATGGAATTCCTTTGCTAGTGTATCATGATGTAAGCCCTGGAGTGTGGGCTCAGTCTTCATGAAATGAGAAATGGAATTCCTTTGCTAGTGTATCATGATGTAAGCCCTGGAGTGTGGGCTCAGTCTTCATGAAATGAGAAATGGAATTCCTTTGCTAGTGTATCATGATGTAAGCCCTGGAGTGTGGGCTCAGTCTTCATGAAATGAGAAATGGAATTCCTTTGCTAGTGTCTCATGATGTAAGCCCTGGAGTGTGGGCTCAGTCTTCATGAAATGAGAAATGGAATTCCTTTGCTAGTGTATCATGATGTAAGCCCTGGAGTGTGGGCTCAGTCTTCATGAAATGAGAAATGGAATTCCTTTGCTAGTGTCTCATGATGTAAGCCCTGGAGTGTGGGCTCAGTCTTCATGAAATGAGAAATGGAATTCCTTTGCTAGTGTATCATGATGTAAGCCCTGGAGTGTGGGCTCAGTCTTCTCTGCTGCCTGCTTGTTCTCAGTGTGTGAGTTCAGCTGCAGTTCCAGTGTCCTGAGCTGGGCTTTGAACACACTGGGGACGCAGCTGAGAACAAGCCAGACCCACGACTCAGGGATTTTGTTTTAGATCAGATAACAAGATGAGAAACCTTATACGCATAACACTGTTTTATTGTTTTTACATTTTTTTTCTATGAATTTATTAGGACTCTGAATCTCTTTGCATTCATTGTGTTGCAATTTAGACATTTTCACTTTACGTATTAAAAAGCACAGATAAGTCTATTAGAAATAGACTACAACTCTGGCTAAAGGTTTTGCCTCACTCTGTGGAATGAACTAATTTTGCTTCATAAATTCGAATGAAATCTGCTGAATAATGTTACATGAACACATTGAATTACACACTGCTTTGTAGTTTTCCATATACTGAATGAAAAAGTGACATTTTGAAATCTATGATGAAGTACTGTACTACTATTATGGCATCCAGTAGACACTTGTGATATCCTTGTGTAGTTTCTTTGATTTCACAATGTTAAATAAAAGTTCTGAATTATGTTCATATAGTTGTTTTTTTTGTTTTGTTTTTAACTATACCAACAAATTCTAGGTGATGCTAAACTTTTGTCTGAGCTCTACATATAAATCAGCACTGCCATTACAGTAGAATGTTTAAAGCTTTATATATTGTGTATCAATTGCATTCTATAAGACAGTGTGAAGTGTAGATCATGCTATTAAAAGAGAACACCTTTACACATTTCACTGTTCAGAAGCCACTAATAAACTTTGCATTGATTTTACACTGAACTGTTGTGAAGTGTTTTTTCTTTATTGCTTTACTGCTCGGCTCCACTATTTGTGCTGCCTGTCTAGGAGAAGAGAAGTCTATTAATCCAAACAGCATGCAGATTGATTTAGATTGGATCAGGAGCAATGGATCCTCAAACAGGTTTGCACTGTACAGGGATGTCATGCATGCGGAAATGGGAAAAACAACAAACAAAATCCAGCATTACTTTAAAACATTAAGGTCACAGAAAATGACACCACTGCAGAGGTGCTTCATGTGGAGCAGCTTTGAGGTGCTTCATGTGGAGCAGCTTTGAGGTGTTTCATGTGGAGCAGCTTTGAGGTGTTTCGTGTGGAGCAGCTTTGAGGTGCTTCATGTGGAGCAGCTTTGAGGTGCTTCATGTGGAGCAGCATTGAGGTGCTTCATGTGGAGCAGCTTTGAGGTGCTTCATGTGGAGCAGCTTTGAGGTGCTTCGTGTGGAGCAGCTTTGAGGTGCTTCGTGTGGAGCAGCTTTGAGGTGTTTCGTGTGGAGCAGCTTTGAGGTGTTTCATGTGGAGCAGCTTTGAGGTGCTTCATGTGGAGCAGCTTTGAGGTGCTTCATGTGGAGCAGCTTTGAGGTGCTTCATGTGGAGCAGCATTGAGGTGCTTCATGTGGAGCAGCTTTGAGGTGCTTCATGTGGAGCAGCTTTGAGGTGTTTCATGTGGAGCAGCTTTGAGGTGCTTCATGTGGAGCAGCTTTGAGGTGCTTCATGTGGAGCAGCTTTGAGGTGCTTCATGTGGAGCAGCTTTGAGGTGCTTCATGTGGAGCAGCTTTGAGGTGCTTCATGTGGAGCAGCTTTGAGGTGTTTCATGTGGAGCAGCTTTGAGGTGCTTCATGTGGAGCAGCTTTGAGGTGCTTCATGTGGAGCAGCTTTGAGGTGCTTCATGTGGAGCAGCTTTGAGGTGCTTCATGTGGAGCAGCTTTGAGGTGCTTCATGTGGAGCAGCTTTGAGGTGCTTCATGTGGAGCAGCTTTTGGAAACACATTTAGAAGCACACTTCTAGAGATTGATTACTAAAATATGTATTTTATTTTTAATCGAATGAGGGTCAAGTGGTACAAACAGTAACATGTAACAATAATAATCCTGGTTTGTTAACTTTAGTGTTTCGTTGTATTGGAACCCAAGGGCTGAAGCTGAAATGTATAGAAGGGGTTCAGACTGATACAAATGAACAAGGAAATGTCACTCACACTAACAAGGACCATATTGGAAAAGGAAACATAATGACACCACAGAAATCTAATAGCGGTGTTATTAATGTCCAAGAATAAACTGGATTGCTGGACTGCATTGAAAAAAATAAAAGTAAAAATTCTGCCATCTACTGGTCACTTTTATGAACTGATTCAAATATTAAATTCAGAATCTTTAACAAAAAAGCCACATTTGTATTTGAACTGGTTTCTCCTTAATATGTTTGAAATAATGTTTAAATATACTTTCAATGAAGTGTACCTTTGTTTCCTTCACTAGTTTTATTCTGCTGGTATCATTTAAAACACTGAGGGAGACCTCAGTTCCAAACTCGTGCTGTGGAGCGTCACACAGGGTTTTTAATATTCCTGCGTGAAAGAAACATGTTTTTATTTTGCTACGGGATATCTGGTGCTACACGAGTTATAATAAATACCAGTTTACAAGCCTTGCTTTCACCTGGGGGGTGAAATTGTCCCCTCCCCTTGAACGACTTCTTTCACAGTATCTTAAACTGTGTTCTTGTAATCTCATAGTGCTGTATACATCTGTGTAAGTGAAACGAAGCAAATATATGAATTATACAAAACAACCTGTTCTCCTTGAACTAAACTAACACATTGTAACACCACTCCAGATTTGGAGTGGCTGGTAACGGCTCTCACCTGAAGAGAAGAAAGGACGCATTCAGTGCAGCTCACCCATCAGAGGAAAGCGCTAACGACTCCCTGTGGAAGAGAACAAAGAGAGGCTAACACCGGACAGCGGACACCCGGGGAGGGGCTGACGTGTTGGGGGCGTGGTCTTGTACCTGGAACTGAGAGAGAGGGGGTTAAATCTGCAGTGAGGACTAGTCTAGTCACACAGATTACCTGTCGCTGTTAGTTTGAGCTGCATGTGTACCCTGGAGAGAAGAACCGAGACGGTCAAAGCGAGTGACTAGAGCCGTGCTGCACATCCCACTGACAATACCTGAAGTAAGCGTCTCTCTCTATTATTATACTTCACAGTAAATATGAAATAGATTTCGCTAGATCTTCATGGCATGTAACGTTTGTCAATTAGCGGTTCTAATTCTGATTCGTGCTCACTTAACAGAATAATTCTACCGATTTCGAAGTTAGCAGTGCTCCAGTAAGCTTTTTATATCTGGAGCCTGCACTTTTGCACTGATGGTCACTTTTAAATAACTGCGTACAAACGTATGTCTTGTAATTGCAGACTTTTAGGTGTCCTGCTAATAAAAACATTGAGCGTATTCATAAACTGTTTTGCGCACGTGCATCAATACTCATTTAAAGCATGGCTGCGTGAAATATCCGCTAGTTTTAGTTTTTAAGAACTTCTCCCAATCCAGCCGCAGAGACAAACAGTATCGATTCTGAACCGGTAACAGAATCGAATCGGGCTTCTACCTCTCTAATTGTTTGCAGCGTTCCATTTTATTTTCATGTATTTATTTCTTAGCAGACGCCCTTATCCCCACCTGGGATTGAACCCACGACCCTCCGGTCAACAGTCCAGAGCCCTGACCACTACTCCACACTGCTGCCCATCCGCCATGAATGACACATCATTACTCTGGAGGAGTTGCGTTTTGAGGACCTTTTGCGTTTGTGCAGCAGTGGTGCCGACCATTTCAGCACATTGTCGTTTGCATGCGTGGCGTTCACTCCATTTCATCACATTGTCGTTTGCATGCGTGGCGTTCACACCATTTCATCGCATTGTCGTTTGCATGCGTGGCGTTCACTCCATTTCATCGCATTGTCGTTCGCATGCGTGGCGTTCACTCCATTTCATCGCATTGTCGTTCGCATGCGTGGCGTTCACTCCATTTCATCACATTGTCGTTTGCATGCGTGGCGTTCACTCCATTTCATCACATTGTCGTTCGCATGCGTGGCGTTCACTCCATTTCATCACATTGTCGTTTGCATGCGTGGCGTTCACTCCATTTCATCACATTGTCGTTCGCATGCGTGGCGTTCACTCCATTTCATCGCATTGTCGTTTGCATACGTGGCGTTCACTCCGTTCAGTTTGTGTAACTCCAGCACTGGCGACTCTTTGAAAGGAAGCTCTTCTTCAATACAATAAGCGCTCGGTGTTCATTCTTATGCACAGCCCCTCTTCCTGTGCTTTGCTGTGGGTTGATTCAGTTTGATGGACACACACGGAGATGCTCTGCTCTGTAGGTTGCGTTTGCTTTCCTGAAATATGCTGCTGATCCTTTGCATGTCCTGCACGACTCTTCTGTTTAATTAGTGTTTTATTTCTTAAGCGGCTACAATAGGGCAGTGAAGCGAGCTGATTCTCGACCGAACCATTCAATATAGGAGAGGGGGGGAGTGTTACACATAGTTAATAATGACGGTGTTTTAATCATGTGTGTATGAAACTGGTTATGAAAATATCTATTTAATATAAACAGCTGTACGTCTAGTGTCTTGCATATACTATTGCTTTACAATAATACCTGGTTGTCTGAATTTGTAATGAATTGGTGCTCTTATCTCTTTCAAATACGGGAACTCCTGTAGAGTTTAACTGCGGTTCAGTTGAGTGGAGGGCCGCGCAACGATGTTTGCCGCCCTAGCAAACGAAATGATTTATTTCTGTTCTAAAATGGAACGTTTGCCTCTAAAAAAATCTTTTTGAACCTACAACCTTCAGCTTACAAGCGTGTTGTGTTAACTGTCAGCGCTACACGATTAGTTGAGACAAACAGGATTTTGAAAGATGAAGTCAGCCAGCTGAAAATTCTCCAGACTGTGTTATATTTCAAGTCGTCGTTCTTCATCATCCTCATTCTGAGATTGAGCTGAAGCTCTGAAAAGTGTTGGTTTCCTGTGAGTGTAACACTCATTGTGGTCCCAGCAGTGTGGAGTAGTGGTTAGGGCTCTGGACTCTTGACCGGAGGGTTGTGGGTTCAATCCCAGGTGGGGGACACTGCTGCTGTACCCTTGAGCAAGGTACTTTACCTAGATTGCTCCAGTAAAAACCCAACTGTATAAATGGGTAATTGTATGTAAAAAATAATGTGATATCTTGTAACAATTGTAAGTCGCCCTGGATAAGGGCGTCTGCTAAGAAATAAATAATAATAATAATATTGGCACAAGGAAGTACGGTTTCCTCTGTCTATGCTGGTTGATGACAGTAACGCTATTTGCGGTTCCCGCTGGACAAAAAAGAAACCTCATTTCTAAGAATTAGCTATGCTGAAGGATATATTTGGTAAAAGTAAAATATAAATATTGAAATAAATGATTACATAGTAGACGTGTCTGTAATTTGTGTTTACATTACTATCATATAAACAATGACAGTACTGTATGAAATTAAATATTCAGCAGTTCTTGTTCAATTGTATATTAGTGAAGATTTTTGTACATAAAGGTTGTCATGCTTTTTATATAGTTTTACTTATAAATATATTGTAACAACCCGGACAATTGCTTTGTTGCAGGACTTGTTGTTCAGTTTGTATTGGAAGGGGAACGGGACGGGTCACGGTGTTAGTGAATGGGGAGAATGTGTGCAGGACTTGTTGTTCAGTTTGTATTGGAAGGGGAACGGGACGGGTCACGGCGTTAGTGAATGGGGAGAATGTGTGCGGGACTTGTTGTTCAGTTTGTATTGGAAGGGGACGGGTCACGGCGTTAGTGAATGGGGAGAATGTGTGCAGGACTTGTTGTTCAGTTTGTATTGGAAGGGGGACGGGTCACGGTGTTAGTGAATGGGGAGAATGTGTGCAGGACTTGTTGTTCAGTTTGTATTGGAAGGGGAACGGGACGGGTCACGGTGTTAGTGAAGGGGGAGAATGTGTGCAGGACTTGTTGTTCAGTTTGTATTGGAAGGGGAACGGGACGGGTCACGGTGTTAGTGAATGGGGAGAATGTGTGCAGGACTTGTTGTTCAGTTTGTATTGGAAGGGGAACGGGGCGGGTCACGGTGTTAGTGAAGGGGGAGAATGTGTGCAGGACTTGTTGTTCAGTTTGTATTGGAAGGGGAACGGGACGGGTCACGGTGTTAGTGAATGGGGAGAATGTGTGCAGGGCTTGTTGTTCAGTTTGTATTGGAAGGGGAACGGGGCGGGTCACGGTGTTAGTGAATGGGGAGAATGTGTGCAGGACTTGTTGTTCAGTTTGTATTGGAAGGGGAACGGGGCGGGTCACGGTGTTAGTGAATGGGGAGAATGTGTGCAGGACTTGTTGTTCAGTTTGTATTGGAAGGGGAACGGGGCGGGTCACGGTGTTAGTGAATGGGGAGAATGTGTGCAGGACTTGTTGTTCAGTTTGTATTGGAAGGGGAACGGGACGGGTCACGGTGTTAGTGAATGGGGAGAATGTGTGCAGGACTTGTTGTTCAGTTTGTATTGGAAGGGGAACGGGGCGGGTCACGGTGTTAGTGAATGGGGAGAATGTGTGCAGGACTTGTTGTTCAGTTTGTATTGGAAGGGGAACGGGGCGGGTCACGGTGTTAGTGAATGGGGAGAATGTGTGCAGGACTTGTTCAGTTTGTATTGGAAGGGGAACGGGACGGGTCACTGTGTTAGTGAATGGGGAGAATGTGTGCAGGACTTGTTGTTCAGTTTGTATTGGAAGGGGAACGGGACGGGTCACGGTGTTAGTGAATGGGGAGAATGTGTGCAGGACTTGTTGTTCAGTTTGTATTGGAAGGGGAACGGGACGGGTCACGGTGTTAGTGAATGGGGAGAATGTGTGCAGGACTTGTTGTTCAGTTTGTATTGGAAGGGGGACGGGTCACGGTGTTAGTGAATGGGGAGAATGTGTGCAGGACTTGTTGTTCAGTTTGTATTGGAAGGGGAACGGGATGGGTCACGGTGTTAGTGAATGGGGAGAATGTGTGTTGTTGTTTATTGGGGTTGCAGAGCATTTGAGAATTCAAGACCGTCTCCCTGAGTTGGGGCTGCCACCGGTCCAGGTTTGACCCGGACAGTCCAGGAATTAGCATGTGTGTCCGTGTGGCAGGAATTAACAAGCCTGGATTCCCTGATGTCAGGTTTTTAAGTGAAACGCATCAGAAACACCAACCTTCCTATAATATTTTCTTTGACATACATTAGTTACTTAAACGATTTCCACTGTTGTATTTAGAAAAATGCTCTGTTTAGTCCTGATCTGTACATTCTACTGGGGACTGTGAACATATCCACGTGATTTAAACAATCCAAGTGAGAGGTTGCAGTCACGTGACCCCAGCAGGCTACATGCTGTGGGTATTTTGCAGCCACAGAGTATTCTTCTACCTTCAGTCACAGGAATTAGAAAGATATCATTTATGATGTGCCAGGTACTTGGAATCTGTGACCTCTACTGTGCGTCACCGGTGAGCGAGGACACTTTGACGTGATTTGAACGAGATTCCTTTATCCTTTTAAGAAAACGTACATACTGGTACATGTTTAAGAAAAAATACATTTTCAATAGTTTGTTACAAAATACAGTAATATGAATTATGTACAGTTTCAGTGTTCGTATATAAATGTTTAACATATTTCATTTAAATATACTCTCAATTAAACCAGGTATAAGATTAGTATAACTTTGTACGGGGATTAAAAAAAGCTTTTGTTCTACGAAGCGTCAGTAACTAGAATCTGTAAATTTCCTGTAAAATCAGCTTCAGCGAGTGACAGCTACATGGCTAAGCTATGGAGACTTCTGTTCAGTTTAAGTTGCCTAAAATTACAGGTAGATGGATGCTGTTTGCAATTGTACTTTTAAATATGTTATAAATGATGATGCTTCATATTAGTTCAGTAAACAATGAATGTAGCATTCTGTTAATGGTAAAGGCATATTTTATGTAAGGACTGGGAATCACCAACCTGCTTAATTGTGTTAAACTGCAGTATGTAATTCAATATGTTAACGTAACATTATATTCGACTATGATGCAACGTTGGTTAATTCTGTAGGTTGCTGGGCACAGGTATAATTGCAGTAATTCATCTTAAATGGCACTTCTCATATGCAGGGGTCGGCACAGTCATGTTGCGCAACAGACACCTTACAAAATACTGACCTCACTAGGACAAGATCATATATTTTGTCTGTTAGTATTACGTATATTTCATTATATCCCAATATCAAATAAACATACCTCATAATGCTGTGATCGCATTACTGCAAGTGTGCTGGAACTAGAGGAGCTCTCAGCAGCCCTGCTTTAAACATGGTTCCAGTGCCACTGCATTACTGCAAGGACACTGGAACTAGAGGAGCTCTCAGCAGCCCTGCTTTAAACATGGTTCCAGTGCCACTGCATTACTGCAAGGACACTGGAACTAGAGGAGCTCTCGGCACCCCTGCTTTAAACATGGTTCCAGTGCCACTGCATTACTGCAAGGACACTGGAACTAGAGGAGCTCTCAGCAGCCCTGCTTTAAACATGGTTCCAGTGCCACTGCATTACTGCAAGGACACTGGAACTAGAGGAGCTCTCAGCACCCCTGCTTTAAACATGGTTCCAGTGCCACTGCATTACTGCAAGGACACTGGAACTAGAGGAGCTCTCAGCACCCCTGCTTTAAACATGGTTCCAGTGCCACTGCATTACTGCAAGGGCACTGGAACTAGAGGAGCTCTCAGCAGCCCTGCTTTAAACATGGTTCCAGTGCCTCCTGTTTTCTATCGCTTTTCTTGCAAACATATTTTCTGCTGTTTTAATATTTTGTACACCATTTCTTGGCAATGCTCTGGCCACTGCAGATTAATTCCACCCTTGATTGTTCAAAAACAAAATATTCATTTTCCCAAGCAGGACTGAAATATCATCTTTTAGGTTTCGTTGCAGCTATCTCCGGAGGCTATCTGAAACCGGACTGTCATTCTGTCTGAATTATTATTATTATTATTATTATTATTACTTAATTGCATATGAGGGAAACGGTACAGCTTAAAAAAATCTGAAAAGTTGCACAATGGTAATTATTTTTAATTTGTAGGAGATATACTGTATCTATTATTCCTTCTTGGTCCATTTTCAGTCCAGCAATACGTTATACAAGAAATAGATGGAGATGCATTGCACGTTTTAGTTTTTGTTGTTCGGATCAAGAAAATTTGAGTGATAACCAGTTTTTTCAGCTCGTGGTGTCGGTACGTAGAGCTGTTTGTTCGCTAGAATCCATTTTAATGGAAACCTGTTTTTGTACGATAAGATTCGCATATATATGCCAAATTTTGCAAGTTCGCTAGAAATGTGTTCTTGTTGATGGAAACATAGCTATTTTCAGGGTAATTAAATGAAATCCAACAATGCACGCTCCATTTGAATACGCAGGTAACTTCAATGTGTCCTTTGCTTAGCAACCGGTTCAAAACCGCAAGCCTGTTGCCGGGGGAGACCAGATTTCGCGTGACCCACCACTACACTGGGCAGCAGTGTGGAGTAGTGGTTAGTGCTCTGGACTCTTGACCGGAGGGTCATGGGTTCAATCCCAGGTGGGGGACACTGCTGCTGTACCCTTGAGCAAGGTACTTTACCTAGATTGCTCCAGTAAAAACCCAACTGTATAAATGGGGAATTGTATGTAAAAATAATGTGATATCTTGTAACAATTGTAAGTCGCCCTGGATAAGGGCTTCTGCTAAGAAATAAATAATACACCAGTGTTGGCAATGTTTGTGTAAGTCATTAAAAGAATATACACAGTTTGATAAAGTTTGTGGAACATTGTATCACAGATCATTTTTTGTAACAAATCTACATTTAAGGCCCGAGGACAAAAGGACTCCTTACTGATCGGTTGTTTTAGGAGAACGCATTCTAAAATACTCAACATAATTCATGAAAAGAGAAATATTGTAACTTTTGCCAACTTTCATCCATCATTCTTGAGATTAGACAGATAGTCCTTTGTTATTATAAATTTATTACAATTAATTCTGTGTCTATAGTAAAGCCAGCCCTGCTGTTAAGGACAGATTCTGTCGGTCCCTTCAATGGCCTTAGTAGTACTGTAAATAAATAAATAAATGTCTTCTTTTTTTCAGCAACTTATAAACAGAATCCCGTGTGCTGTCATGGACAGTGTGAAGATGGAATCTGTCCAGATTAAAGAGGAGTTCTCTGAACTTGAACCTCTCCCCTTTACAGTGGATTTCTTTGGGCTGGCTTCCCTCCCCATGAAACAGGAGCTCTGTGAGATGCAATGTGACAGCAGTCAGCCACAGGTCTCTGAGATTAAAGCTGAGCACAATGAATTGGAGATCCCGCAGACAGAAGAACACCTTCCTGTTAAACAAGAAGAGGTGCTGGAAATTGTCTGTATTAAACGGGGTCCCCCTGAAGTAGAGTTTGAGCACATGGAACCAGTGAAGGAAGAACCAGAGGACTTCAAACCAAACATCCCTGAGCTGGAGCCTGTACGCCTGCGGGAGTGTAGCGTGGTGCTGGAGAGAATCTGCGTGAGAGAGCAAGGCGCTGGAGAGGAAGGCTCTCTCAACAGCATGCAAGGAGGTGGACAGGGAGACAGGCGCTCGCATTCAGAATGCAGTCTAGCAGGTGAGCGACTCCCAGTAGCTGTGACATTGTCATTCTAGATTGCGTGATAGTGTGGCAGAGAGGGAGGGAGCATGTGGGTTACATTACTAGCTATTTGTTTTTCCTGTACCACTCACACCAGTTCAGGATAGGACTCACTACTGGTGATCTTAAGATACAGATATAAGCCCCTTTCACACGGGCACTCCTACCCGATTATACCAAGGGGAGAAGAGCTAAAGTACTGTATATAACATTAGAAATGTTCAGTGTCTAAATAGAGGGATATTATTGTACATGTATAGCATTATTAGGGGTGCTAGATTCCATTACATTTATCAAGTTTAAACTTTTGAAAATATATAGTTTTAAATGTTAAAATACAAACATTGAGATAGTGCTATTACTCATTTTTTACATAAATAGCTTTCTCTAAATTACTGCATATATGTTATAAATAGGGCTTCTGGTTGTCTGTGTTGTACCTCTGCTTTTCTACTCTCTTTAAAGAATGCAGTTGATCCTGTTCAGCCATTCGTGTATCTCAATCACACTGAGAAACACGTTCATGTGAAACAACTAAATGTGGTTTTCATTTAAATGCAGAAGCGACTCCTCTTAATGTAAATACAGACATGCAGAACAATTGTAATAGAGTGTGTCCAGCATAAAATACTGTACTGTTCATTCTAGCTTTAATAAAGAGGAGTCTCTTATTAACATGTTGCAATCTCGTTTGCACATCCTGTTTGTAATGAAAATGAAGGCTTGGCTGATTTAAATGCCAAGCCTTCAGATGCATCTGGTGAAGACAACGAAAGAAAACTCTGAGTAGCTGTATTTGCAGATACGCTCTTGTTGTTGATATTTGGCCATTTTTGACAAAGTTTAAACAATTAAGCAAAATTAAATGCTTGACCCTTTACTGACATTTAAATTCTGAATGTTTAACACCCCTGAATGTGATGCTATTGAAAAACATCTAATTGTAGGGTGTGTTAGAGGAAATAGACCCGAAACATTACAGGAGAACTTTGAAGGCAGATTTTGATCCCAGGGCTCGGTTTCACCAGCGTCCGTCTTTACTGACTTTGCTTTTACACATAAAGTAAAGACTTTAAAGAGTAAGTAGCGGGGTTCTGAAAAATCTAGCATTACCCGCCCCCATGAGTTACTACAACTGTTTAAATAACATACCTGTCATTTCTTTACATTGTTCACATCCTGCCACCTTTTTACACATAACTTTAAAGTCTATTGGAACGCTCTTTTAGAAATGTCTGCTCTAGTGCACTGGGGTTTTAGATATGCACTCTAAATCACTGCAGGAAGAGAGATACAAAAAGACCCAAGTACTCTTTTCTGTTTCGTACCACATCAGTGATCATTATTGCTGTGTTACCTGTTTGACAACATGGGCAATAAATCAGTGTACTAGAGCGGACATTTTGTAAAGAGCTTTGAAGCAAACTTTATAGTTATGAGTGTAAAGTTGTCAGGATGTGAACAATGAAAAGAGAAACACATTATTTAAACAGTTGTAGCAACATGTGGGGAGGGTAGCGCTATATTTTTTGGAACCCATCTACTTACTCTAAGTTTAACTTTGCTTTTTTAAGATGGTGTATCCCAGTGCGAGCCCCCACAGCTGAAATTAACATGCTGTAATCCACTCCAGCACCCAGCCACATGCCCAGGGCCGGATGAACCCATCACTGGACCCGAGGCAAGCATAAACCTGCGGGCCTCCTACCCCAGAACAAACAGCCACGTACACAAGTACATGTACACATACACACGTACACATACATACATACATACACACACCTCTGTATACATTTTAGTCTTTATACCTAGCGCTCCACCCTTTTACAACAGGTAGAATTCTTTAGTTTTAAGTTATTATGAATGACTGAATGAAGCTGACAGAAAATCAAACTGTAGGGGATGTGCTAAAAACTAAAGCCTACGTGAAGTTATTATTATTATTATTATTATTATTATTTATTTCTTAGCAGACGCTCTTATCCAGGGCGACTTACAATCGTAAGCAAATACATTTCAAGTGTTATCAATACAAGTAATACAATAAGAGCAAGAAATACAATAACTTTTGTTCAAGTGTGACAAACCACAATTCAATAATACAGCAGATAATAGTGATAGTTACATCAGGATATGATTAAATACAAAATACTACAGGTTAATCACTTGGCAGATTACAGTATTCTGAAGTACAGGATTAAATGCAGTAAAATAGGGGGCAGATAAGAGCAAAATAAAGCACATTTACATGAAGGGTGATAGTGTCCCAGGATACAAACAGAGGAGTTCTACAGGTGCTGTCTGAAGAGGTGAGTCTTAAGGAGGCGCCGGAATGTGGTCAGGGACTGGGCAGTCCTGTTGTGTAGTACAGCTCAACAATGACTTTCCTGATTTACTGAATAAAAAGGCAACAGTTCAAACAAACAAGGAACCCCATATGAAGATGAAAAAGGTAATATATAGAAGGGTGCTCAGACTTGTTTTCACTAATGGGAGCTCCACAATAGCCAATGAAAATAAATAGTAAAAAACAAACCTACCTGTACATTGTTGTGAGTCAAATACATTAGATTACTGCACGCAAAATCGTCAATAATGTCTCCTTGGGTTTGACTCGCTTCATTAAAGAAAATGCCCTTTTCTCCAGAGCAGAGAATCATCAATGTTTTGACATACAAGTATATTCAGGTGTTTCCTATGGTAGCTTTCTATACCCTGTAGAATTGTGTACCCTTGATGATTCCATCCTGACACAGCTGCATTTTCTATCAAAGATCGCTGGATATGAACACTTGATGATTCTGGACAGTACATGTGAAAAAAATGAAAACGTGTTTTTAAAAGAAGAAAATCTTTTCTAAGGTTACTTTTAAATCAAGGGTTTCATGGATGAGCAACACAGGAGGCTGAATGTCCTGTATATCTAGAAAATCAGTGGAGTTCAATGTGCGGTTTTTATTTTGCCACATCACTAGTTTTGTCTTGTTCACAATATGTGTTGCAAGCTGCAGGAGTGCTTGAGAAAACACCTGGGCTCGGGTACAGAAATATCGCGTGTGCGCGTCCGCATCCAGCAGTCTGAGAAACTGCATCTGCACAGGGGATGCAGAATTCTATGGGGTACAGAAATCTGCATAACACCAGTCAGAACAATTTGATTTTGAGATACATGCCTCAGTTCGAATGTCGGGGAGTGAAGTTCTTTCCAGGTTAGGCGCAGATCTGTATATTTAAAAAAAACAAAAAACCCACATAACCGTTTTGGGCCCCCCCTTGAGTTTGGGTCCGAGGCACATGCCTAGTTTGCCTGTGTGTTAATCAGACCTGCACATGCCCTAAGGTTTGGTTCATACACCTGTCACAGGAGTGTGGATGGCATTATTCAACCTGTCGCACAGGGTCGGAGACCCTCGACTCCAACCAGAAATTGTCAGTCTGAAGTATGAACCAACCTTAAGCCTACAAGCAGTCCCTCTCACTGTCTTTCCTGTTCATATTTAAGCCTACAAGCACTCCCTCTTACTGTCTTTCCTGTTCATATTTAAGCCTACAAGCACTTCCCCTCACTGTCTTTCCTGTTCATATTTTCCAGGTTCCAGTCCAGCAGCTAAAGTGAGGGCAGGCGGTGGAGAATATCCTGACTGTGGGAAAGGTTTCACGCTGTTCGTGCATTTAAACAAAACCCAGCGAACTCACACAGGCGAGAAACCGTATCACTGCTATGACTTTGGGAAGAGTTTCAGTCAGTCAGGATACCTTGTTTCACACCAGCAAACTCATACAAGAGAGAAACCATATCGCTGCTCTGACTGTGGGAAGAGTTTTAGTTGCTCAGGAAACCTGAAAGCACACCAGCGAACTCACACAGGAGAGAAACCGTATTGCTGCTCTGACTGTGGGAAGAGTTTCCGTGTGAAACAAGGCCTTCAAAACCACCAGTGGACTCACACAGGAGAGAAACCGTATCGCTGCTCTAACTGTGGGAAGAGTTTCAGTCGGGCAGACAGCCTTGTTTCACACCAGCGAACTCACACAGGAGAAAAACCGTATTGCTGCTCTGACTGTGGGAAGAGTTTCCGTTTTAAACAAGGCCTTCAAAACCACCAGTGGACTCACACAGGAGAGAAACCGTATCACTGCTCTGACTGTGGGAAGAGTTTCAGTCGGTCAGGCAGCCTTGTTTCACACCAGCGAACTCACACAGGAGAGAAACCGTATTGCTGCTCTGACTGTGGGAAGAGTTTCAGTCGGGCAGACAACCTTGTTTCACACCAGCGAACTCACACAGGAGAGAAACCGTATCACTGCTCTGACTGTGGGAAGAGTTTCAGTAGGGCAGACAGCCTTGTTTCACACCAGCGAACTCACACAGGAGAGAAACCGTATCACTGCTCTGACTGTGGGAAGAGTTTCAGTGTGAAACAAGGCCTTCAAAACCACCAGCGAACTCACACAGGAGAGAAACCGTATTGCTGCTCTGACTGTGGGAAGAGTTTCAGTGTGAAACAAGGCCTTCAAAAACACCAGCGAATTCACAGAAGAGAGAAACTTTAAAAACCATGTTCAATGGGACTTTTCACTCATGAGGGGAAAATAATATTAACCTTGCATTACGAATCCCTGTGTAATA
Source organism: Acipenser ruthenus (assembly GCF_902713425.1). Taxonomy (NCBI): domain Eukaryota; kingdom Metazoa; phylum Chordata; class Actinopteri; order Acipenseriformes; family Acipenseridae; genus Acipenser; species Acipenser ruthenus. Next base: position 7,936,569 of record NC_081238.1, on the reverse strand, counting down.
ACTGTTTTGTAGATCACTCTTAAGAGCATGCATTTAAAACTCTCTTGCACTCTGTGTCAGATAGTGGGTGATGATGCGGACACGTCACAAGAGGCTTCTCTGCTGTCAGTTTAACTCAGGCTGTCAATGCAGTCAGTGCCTGGGAGTGGGAATATGCAGAAAGGAAACTATTCCACACCTCATCTGATGGACGAGTCAGGAGAAATTGATAACTCGGTGTGGAAATGAGTTTCAGAGTTTAACATTTTGAACTTACTCAATTTATTTATTTTCAAGTTAATTATCATGCTTTTTATTTTTTTAATGATCTAATGTACAATAAATGATAAATTGTTTGTTTGTCATGGTTTGTGTTGTGTGATGCTGTACAGAATTCCTGTTTTCCAAGGTGCTGGTTAATCTTCCCCTCTGGTAACAGCTCGTGCACAGCTCCTGGGTATTGCAAAACGTCAGCAAGTTTAGAGCTAGAATTCAGTACTTTTAACCATTCCACATAAAGAAGATGGAAACCAGTTTTCCCCCTCTACAAATTTATATAATTAAGAGTGAAATTAAACTTTTTAATATCGAAGTACAGAACTATTTATTCTCATTTCCCACTTGCTGCGCTGCTCTGCAGGGACAGGTGTCCATGCTCGCACAGCTGCTTTGCTGCGGAATGCAAACGTGTCATGTGACAGAGTTGCATTCCACAGCAGGTGCAGAGCTTCCCTTTAAGAGTTCATTTTAAAAGAATAATATGTATCAGAAATTAATGCACGATGATACCAAAGAAAAAAAATTGTCATTGTGTAAGACTGGATCCTATTAGAATACAAAGCGCAGCACAATCTGAGTTCCATTTAGTTTAGATTCAAGTTTAGTTGTGTGCGACGCACGGGTGTGGCCGGCCCTTTGTTTGTAAAATGAACGCGGCATGGCGGCATCAACAAGAGTCCTACTAAAAAGAAGATCAGGATGACTGGGGTGAGTGCCTGCAATTACTCTCACTGACACTAGAGACCACTACAATAATGTCTATGCTTTGTTTACTGTGCTTTGATAGACACCTCTTTAAACACATCTGTAATTGTGAAATATGCAGTTGAATGCACATTTTCAGGAGAAATACTGTTATTAATACAGTCTGCAGTGGGAAAATGGCAAAAGACACAAACAACTTTTCTGCCAGTTATTACTGGCATGACGGGTATTAGAATACAGACGTGCTCAAATTTGTTGGTACCCCTCCACAAAAAACGAAGAATGAACAATTTTCTCTGAAATAACTTGAAACTGATAAGTAATTGGCATCCACCATTGTTTATTCCATATTTAATAGAAATCAGACTTTTGATTTTTTATTCAACATAATATTGTAAATAATAAAACAAATGAAAATGGCATGGACAAAAATGATGGGACCGCTAACCTAATATTTTGTTGCACAACCTTTATTTATTTATTTATTTATTTATTTATTTCTTAGCAGACGCCCTTATCCAGGGCGACTTACAATTGTTACAAGATATCACGTTATACATTATTTCACATTATACAGATATCACTTTAGAGGCAATCCCTGCAATCAAACGTTTTCTGTAACTCTCAGTGAGACTTCTGCACCTGTTAACAGGTAGTTTGGCCTACTCTTCCTGAGCAAACTGCTCCAGCTGTCTCAGGTTTGATGGGTGCCTTCTCCAGACTGCAAGTTTCAGCTCTTTCCATAGATGTTCGATAGGATTCAGATCAGGACTCATAGAAGGCCACTTCATAATAGTCCAATGTTTTGTTCTTATCCATTCTTGGGTGCTTTTAGCTGTGTGTTTTGGGTCATTATCCTGTTGGAGGACCCATGACCTGCGACTGAGACAGCTTTCTGACACTGGGCAGTACGTTTCGCTCCAGAAATCCTTGATAGTCTTGATTTCATTGTGCCCTGCACAGATTCAAGACACCCTGTGCCAGGCGCAGCAAAGCAGCCCCAAAACATAACCGAGCCTCCTCCATGTTTCACTGTAGGTATGGTGTTCTTTTCTTTGAAAGCTTCATTTTTCGTCTATGAACATAGAGCTGATGTGACTTGCCAAAAAGCTCCAGTTTTGACTCATCTGTCCAAAGGACATTCTCCCAGAAGGATTGTGGCTTGTCAATATGCATTTTAGCAAATTCCAGTCTGGCTTTATGTTTTTCTGTCAAATGTGGAGTCCTCCTGGGTCTTCTTCCATGGAGCCTACTTTCGCTCAAAAAGCGACGGATGGTGCGATCAGAAACTGACGTACCTTCACCTTGGAGTTCAGCTTGTATCTCTTTGGCAGTTATCCTTGGTTCTTTTTCTACCATTCGCACTATCCTTCTGTTCACTCTGGGGTCGATTTTCCTCTTGCGGCCGCGCCCAGGGAGGTTGGCTACAGTTCCATGGACCTCAAACTTCTTAATAATATTTGCAACTGTTGTCACAGGAACATCAAGCTGCTTGGAGATGGTCTTGTAGCCTTTACCTTTACCATGCTTGTCTATTATTTTCTTTCTGATCTCCTCAGACAACTCTCTCCTTTGCTTTCTCTGGTCCATGTTCAGTGTGGTGCACACAATGATACCAAACAGCACAGTGACTACTTTTCTCCATTTAAATAGGCTGAATGACTGATTACAAGATTGGAGACATGTGTGATACTAATTAAAGAAACTAATTAGTTTGAAATATCACTATAATCCAATTATTTATTATCTTTTCTAAGGGGTACCAACAAATGTGTCCAGGCGATTTTAGAATATCTTTGTAGAATAAGCAATAATTCATCTCTTTTCACAGCTTCTTTGCTTTATTCTATGACATACCAAAGGCATGCAAGTATACATGATAAAATAGCTTTTCATTTCATCACTTTTCCGGAGGAATGAAGCATTATTTCAATGAGCTGTAAGGGTACCAACAAACGCACGCACTGAACTGTTAACATAACTTTTCAAGAAGTATTTAAAGAGCTTAGTTTATACAGATTTGTTTTTATTTAAAAAACAGGACTGCAAAGTATTGTGTCGGAGCTCAAAATATGTCATTATCTATTCAAATCAGTAAACGATAAACGCGTTTTTTTTTTAAATGCGAAATTTTATGTTAATAAGAAACACTTTCCATACAGATTGAACACAATCTGACGCCTGTCACACAAAAGTAAATATTAATTCAGTGGTCCATTAATAAGCATAAAAATAATGACAATTTAAGTCAAAAAGTTCTGTTTAGCGTTTCCCTTTTAAGTGCTGGTTTGGGGAAACGTTGCCCCTTTAAATGAGTTTGGAGGCCCTTGACCTTTTTAAACCCTGCACTGATGCACTATGGGATGGCATCTTTTCCTGCAGGGAAGTCTCTCTCTGTTGCTCATGGCTGAAGGTTTGCTGTGGGATATTTAAAAGTGTTCAGGTTGGCTTTACCGAGTTCTGTTTATTGTAAAACTACATAGTTAGAAAGCGTAATACTTTTACTAGCTTTTGTTTTCATGTACAGTTTTAACACGGTTCTGTAGTACAGAGTAGCTTTGCTGTCGCTTCTCCTCTCTTGCTGTTTAGCTCTTGAATATTTCCTGTTGGTGTTTTGTTGGTTTTCTCTGCTGCTCGATCCCGGCTTTTCCTTTCTCTCGTGTTCTACTGGATCCCCTACAGACCAGCACGCAGGCCGGGGAGATCAAGCTGATTGATAATAATAATAATAACAATAATAATAATAATAACAATAATAATAATTATTATTATTATTATTATTATTATTATTATTATTATTTATTGGATGGTCCAAGAAGAGCAGTGTTTTGGATTCCTTGGATATTTTTTGTTTTATTTTGTTTCCTGTTTTTTTGTATCTTAACAATACGTTTATTTTCTGTGTTGGACTGTTTTTTGATGAGCAGGGTACGAGACTGTTATATTCGAGGCATTGGATTTGCTTTGAAACGCTATTGCCTTATTGATTGCATATACGCATTACTGTATGTAGCGTGGCTGAAGTCATTTAGCAAATATTGTTTTTTCTTTTTCTTTTGTTCTTACCTGTGCCACAATCTTAGTGGTTAATTTCAACCCTCTCCTATTGCGCTCTGGTCTATTAGTCTCCATGGTTACTGGCGCTTCTTAGGTTTCTTATTGAGTGTTCCATTCGTGTGTGTGTGTGCTTGTGCGTGCAACAGAAATTAAACTGTTTGCAACCAGCGAGCCCAGCAATCCTATTACTGCTGTCAAACTGCCTTCCTGCCATCTACTTTATACAGTATTATTTAAAGGGTCTTTGGTAGAAACCTGTTCTTATTCTGGGAATACCGGGTTGGCCTGGTGCTCAAGGTTGATTGTTAGTGTAACGTTACAAGCGATCCTTTTGGTGGTAGTAGTGAATGCATATATGCTATTTTAAACTGTAAATGTTATTGTATTGTAGTCTGTGCTTGGCATATATAATGAGTGTGTGTGTGTGTAATATATATATATATATATTTATATATTTATATTTCCTACAATAACATGTTTTCTTTTTAACTTTGTCAACATCTCTTGATCTGCTTGTATTTCCAGTTTTTTTGTCACTGTAAGTGATAAATTATTCTCTATTGATTTATCAAATTACAAACCCCCTTCTCAAAACACTAACAAAGATGCATTCTCATCAAATTACAAACCAAGATGAATCCCCCTTCTTAAAACACTAACAAAGATGCATTCTCATCAAATTACAAACCAAGATGAATCCCCCTTCTCAAAACACTAACAAAGATGCATTCTCATCAAATTACAAACCAAGATGAATCCCCCTTCTCAAAACACTAACAAAGATGCATTCTCATCCAATTACAAACCAAGATGAATCCCCCTTCTCAAAACACTAACAAAGATGCATTCTCATCAAATTACAAACCAAGATGAATCCCCCTTCTCAAAACACTAACAAAGATGCATTCTCATCCAATTACAAACCAAGATGAATCCCCCTTCTCAAAACACTAACAAAGATGCATTCTCATCAAATTACAAACCAAGATGAATCCCCCTTCTCAAAACACTAACAAAGATGCATTCTCATCAAATTACAAACCAAGATGAATCCCCCTTCTCAAAACACTAACAAAGATGCATTCTCATCAAATTACAAACCAAGATGAATCCCCCTTCTCAAAACACTAACAAAGATGCATTCTCATCCAATTACAAACCAAGATGAATCCCCCTTCTCAAAACACTAACAAAGATGCATTCTCATCCAATTACAAACCAAGATGAATCCCCCTTCTCAAAACACTAACAAAGATGCATTCTCATCCAATTACAAACCAAGATGAATCCCCCTTCTCAAAACACTAACAAAGATGCATTCTCATCCAATTACAAACCAAGATGAATCCCCCTTCTCAAAACACTAACAAAGATGCATTCTCATCCAATTACAAACCAAGATGAATCCCCCTTCTCAAAACACTAACAAAGATGCATTCTCATCCAATTACAAACCAAGATGAATCCCCCTTCTCAAAACACTAACAAAGATGCATTCTCATCAAATTACAAACCAAGATGAATCCCCCTTCTCAAAACACTAACAAAGATGCATTCTCATCAAATTACAAACCAAGATGAATCCCCCTTCTCAAAACACTAACAAAGATGCATTCTCATCCAATTACAAACCAAGATGAATCCCCCTTCTCAAAACACTAACAAAGATGCATTCTCATCAAATTACAAACCAAGGTGAATCCCCCTTCTCAAAACACTAACAAAGATGCATTCTCATCAAATTACAAACCAAGATGAATCCCCCTTCTCAAAACACTAACAAAGATGCATCCTCATCAAATTACAAACCAAGATGAATCCCCCTTCTCAAAACACTAACAAAGATGCATTCTCAAACTACCAGTAAAATACAAATGTATGATTGGTTTAAAAGGGTAGCCAGTTAAAGTTCAAAATACTGCATTCTGATTGGCTACTTGAGAGAATGGTGCCACTTATAATATTGACTGCTTTCACCACATAGGGAGCACAAAGTTGCTGCTGAACCTCTGTTAACTTTACCTGCAACACAAGTTCACTTCTCACTTCCTTCATTACTAAAGACACCCTGCTAGTAAGATTTTGTGAATCCATTAATTGTCTTTTGATTTGATCAATTTTACTCATTTTTCATTATTTTTTTTTTGCTGCAGCTACTCAGCAGAACCCCCATGTCTGATGCCAGGGATCGTGTGAAAATGGAATCTGTCCCCATTAAAGAGGAGCTCCCTGAGCTTGAACTGGTCCCCATTAGACTGGTTTTCTCCGGATTGCCTTCCCTCCCCATGAAACAGGAGATGCCATGTGACAGCATCAAGCCAGAGGTGTCTGGTATTAAAGATGAGAGCAATGAACTGGAGATCCCCCAGACAGCAGGACCAGGTCCCATTAAAGAAGAGGTGCTGGAAATGGTATGTATGAAATATATTGTATTGTGTAGATGCCACTTAACCTAGTAATGATGTCAAACCCACAAACTTTGCTGCTTTCCTTTGTGCTGTTAACATGCAGAGATGTGTTTCTTAAGTGCCGTCCTCATCAAAAAATGAATAGACTCTCCTCTGTGAGAAATCAGTTTTCAAGCCGGCTCCAGCCTGGAAAGGACCTGGTGTTTGAGGATCCCATTTCTTTACTTCAATGCCTCATTTATAGGTGATGGATATTATTTATCACACATAAGCACTTCATTTCTCTGGCAGGTTTGTCATTGCTCTCCATAATGGCAATCTTTTTAAATAATGCTAAAATCAAATCTCTTCTACAGTACATTTTTTTAAGTTTGCATTCTGTCTGTCTTGCTGCTTGTCTGTGTTCTCTCTGTGTCTTTCTGTCTGTTTGTCTAATGAGGTAAAACACAAAAAATCAAAACTCAAATCGGCTCTCGGTATTGGCCAAGACAATCTTATCAGGCCACCACTAATTTATTTTCCTTTTTTGAAGTGTAAAAACTTATCTGGATATTAACACTGGAGGTGAAAATTGCATGAATGTTACTCAGCAACAACATGCAGGGACTGAGAACTTCATCTTTTTAAAAACCCAGATAGCCGCTCTTTTTAAACAGCTTTCATAGCATTTTGAATCATTTTTCATTTTCTTCTTACAGCAGCCACTAAGCAGAAGCATGTGTGATGCCATGGACAGTGTGAAGACTGAATCTGACCCGATTAAAGAGGAGCTCCCTGAACTTGAAGTGGTCCCCATTACACTGTTATCTGCACTGGCTTCCCTCCCCATTAAACAGGAGCTCTGTGAGATCATGCCATGCAGTGGCATCAAGCCAGAGGGGTGTGCTGGGATTAAAGCTGAACCCAGTGAATTGGAGATCTGCCAGACAGAAGAACCCGTTTCCTTGAAAGCAGCCCCCCCTGTGCTGGGTCCTGTACGCCTGCGGGCGTGTAGCGTGGTGCTGAAGAGAATCTGCCTGAGAGTGCAGGGCGCTGGAGCGGGAGCCAGCTCTCCCAACAGCATGCGAGGATGTGGAAAGGAAGACGGGGGGAGCTCCCATTCAGAGTGCAGTCCAGCAGGTGAGTAACTCTGAGTAGCTGTGATGACGTCACTCTACTGTGTCTTATTATCCACAGCAGGACTGAGAGGCAGGGAGCAGATGGGTTACGCTACTAGCTACTTAATATCACTCCTGTTGATGTCGCACTCCCATTGTCATTCAAGTACATTGCCCCCAGTATGATTACTGTTATTTTCTTAGATGCCCTTACATTATTTTTACATACAATTACCCTTTTTGTACTGCTTGGTTTTTACTTGAGCAATCTAGGTAAAGTACCTTGTTCAAGGGTACAATAGCAGTGTCCCCCATCTCGGATTGAACCCACAACCCTCCAGTGAACAGTCCAGAGCCCTGCTGCCCTATAGTGTGACGTAAGTCAATGGAAACTGAGTCCTGTTTAATCACTTCTTGGTCTGGTCACTGCAGGTAGAAACCTTTTTTATTGACTAACCATAATCGAATTAAACAAAAAACACTCAGTTCAACTATTTGCCTTATCAAAGCTGTTGAATGATTTGAAAGAGATGGATATTTCAGGTTCTGTATGAAAATGAATAGAACTTGAAATCTAATCAACTACTTATGAGCTGAAAAATAGTTTAAAAATGTGATCAACCAAATTGTAAGTTCACTTGAGTGTTCATTTAAGTAACTGAGAGCTCAGCTGGAACAAAACCCAGCAGACACAAGGGGTCCCCAGGACCAGACTGTGAACCACTGCTTTAGAAGTGAAGAAAGGTCAAGGTTCTTTGTGACTAAAAGCATTGACATGTGAATTGTAAAAGATAATCAGAACAATTAGAATATGAACACCTGTGACGTGAGACCATGGCCATGTTTACATGCAGAAAGTGAAAAACGGGGTCTTTTAACTTGCTCTCTTTTGCTAATGACTTCCCTACAGTGCCGTTTGCATGAGAGTTAATTTTATCGAGAGAAATTGTCCTTCCAAATGCAAACGACCCCAAGCCGAAATACCACAGAATGAGCTGAAGCATAGTACTGAGTGACAAGTGAACTCGTTATAAATTTGATATGTGTGGCACAGTGATGAGACCATTGAAAGGAGATAAGATACTGTCGCTGGGTTTGTTTCCTTGATTTTTAACTGAAGAGATTCATGTTTATTTTTTGTTGGTTTAGCAATAACAGACTTATGAATGTGAACAGACCTTGAATGTGTGTGTAGGTTGCCACAGAATGGTCATCTTTGGATTGGAAATTATCATTCTGTAATGTTGTTCCTAATTGAATGAAGAGTTTAAACAAAGTCACATTGTCACCAGCCATTACTGCAGTTGTTTTGGTTTGAATCAGTGACTCTTCAAAGCTTCTGAAGGATTATAGCTAATGACGCTATTTTAGAATTCGGTTTTGAAAGTAAACGAGTTTTTGTAAGCGGAGGAGCAAATACAGTTTTTGACCGTTGATACCGTTTGATACGTATATAGATTAATAACAAGACTGTATACATAGAAATCATAATGACACTATCCTTCAGTCCTTTTACATTCTTAAAGGATGTAAAGACCTAATGATAAGAAAATAGTTACACTGAAGAATATTCATTTGTGCTTGGATGGAGTTACTGGCACGAGACATATTGCTGTATTTGAAGGGTTCCCCACTCGTCTGACTATTATTGGATGTAAGTAAAGACAAGCTTATTGTTTTCTGAAGATTGGGAAGTCTGTACGCTGGAATTATTCTTTAAGTTAAGAGTTGGAAGTGATGTGTGGAGCACAGTGACTGGATGACGAGTCGTAATGTTTAGGATACCTAGCTTACAAAAACTAACAAGTGGTAAAATTTACTAAAATTCCAAGTATTTACTATCCCAAGGGTTCAATATTAATCGGAAGGCAAGCTAAAGATTCAAAACAGTGAAAAAAAAATTGAATTCTGTCAACATTGATATCCATTGCCTAAATATCCTAAGAGACATCGGCCCAGACCAAATCAAAACCTGCGTAAGCTGCTCATCTCACTTTATAGAAACAGTGTTTAACAGCATTTATAGCAGTTTGTTTTTTAAAGTGTGATCAGCAGATTGTGCAGGTTTTGGTTTGGTCTGGGCCATGTTCTGCTTTATTTTGACAGTTGAAAGTATGCCTGTTAAAATGTAGGTATTCTTGTTTGAAGATCAGTTAGTTGGTTCACAACCTGTTTACCATGGTGGGCCTCATATGCAGCTCTCTGTGTTGTGTGGGCTGTACTTATTACTCAGTTCCCACACAATAGTACTTATTACCTGTATCTCAAAACAAAATGTTATCTATTATCTCAGCAATGCCATACAAATCAATATAATACCTCTCATTGCTACACTGGCAAATGTCGACCAAAGGCATTTAAAATGAGCTGTTAAAATGAATTTCTGCTTACTCTCCTGATATCTGTGAATGTATTTATAAAAAGAAGCCAAGTTAGAAACAACAGTTGTGTTAATCCTGGCCCAGCACCATTCCAGTTGTGCCTATTTGCTTGATGCTTGACAAGATTGGGGGGTGTTACAACATTCTGCCACCCAGCTGCTTTAGTCTGCCACCCTGGTGACTGAAAATTCCTGGGGGGGGGGAACCCTGTATCATTCATGTGTAATTATTTGGTGGTAGTTAAGTGAGAGATTGCATTTTAGTGTCTATTTAGCTCATGATTTTGCCTACATGTGTTTTATTTATTTATTTTTTGCTTTTGTTTTATTCTTTGTATATTGTGATTACAAAAGTTTGTGTTTGTTGTAAACTAGAAACCTATTTAAACATACTGAATGACAAGTTCAACAATATATAGCTTTCAACCATTTCTTATGACAAAACGGGTACAATCTGGAACAAAAGAGATGATAATCTGTACATTTCCTGATTTCTTTTACTCATGGCTTTCCTATTGGCTGAAGTATAATGCTGGCTCCAGAAATCCGCCTGCTGTAATTGCAACCTCCCTGGTGGAGACTACGCTACAGTTCTGTGTTTGCTAATAACCCAATGTAGAAAAAGGTTATGAAACAACAAAATGAGGAAGATACAATTGCAGCATTCCCTACTTGAAACAGTCTGACTTTCTCTCCTGTTTGTATTTTCCAGGTTCCAGAATAGCAGCTAAAGCAAGGGCGAGCAGTGACTGTGGGAATGGTGTCACCAAGTCAGGAGGTTTTAGAATACTCCAGCGAACGCGCAGAGGAAAGAAACCGTATCTCTGCTCTGACTGTGGGAAGAGTTTCAGTTGGTCAGAAAACCTTGCAACACACCAGCGAATTCACACAGGAGAAAAACCATTTCACTGCTCTGACTGTGGGAAGAGTTTCAGTCATTCAGCAACCCTTGTAATACACCAGCGAATTCATACAGGAGAAAAACCGTATCAGTGCTCTGACTGTGGGAAGGGGTTCAGTCACTTAGGAGATCTTGTAAAACACCGGCGTGTACACACAGGAGAGAAACCGTATCGCTGCTCTGACTGTGGGAAGAGGTTTAGTCATTCAGCAACCCTTGTAATACACCAGCGAATTCATACAGGAGAAAAACCGTATCGCTGTTCTGAATGTGGGAAAGGGTTCAGTCACTTGGGAGATCTTGTAAAACACTGCCGTGTTCACACAGGAGAGAAACCGTATCAGTGTTCTGACTGTGGGATGAGGTTTAATCAGTCAGGACACCTTAAAACACACCAGCGAACACACACAGGAGAGAAACCATATCGCTCTGACTGTGGGCAGAGTTTCAGTCGGTCAGGAAACCTTGCATCTCACCAGCGAATTCACACAGGAGAGAAACCATATCACTGTTCTGACTGTGGGAAGAGGTTTAGTCATTCGGCAGCCCTTGTAATACACCATCGAATTCACACTGGAGAGAAACCATATCAGTGTTCTGACTGTGGGATGAGGTTTAATCAGTCAGGACACCTTAAAACACACCAGCGAACACACACAGGAGAGAAACCGTATCGCTGTGACTGTGGGAAGACGTTCAGTTCATCAACAAATCTTGTATCACACCAGCGAATTCACACAGGAGTCAAACCATATCACTGTTCAGACTGTAAGAAGAGTTTCATTCAGTCAGGAGATCTTGTAAAACACCAGCGTGTTCACACAGGAGAGAAACCATATCACTGTTCTGATTGTGGGAAGGGTTTCAGTTCGTCAGGATACCTTGTTGTACACAAACGACTTCACACAGGAGAGAAACCATATGGCTGTTCTGATTGTGGGACGAGGTTTAATCAGTCAGGACACCTTAAAACACACCAGCGAACTCACACAGGAGTGAAACCGTATCACTGTTCTGGTTGCGGGAAGAGTTACAGTGATTCAAGAGACTTTGTAAAACACCAGCGAATTCACACATGATAAAAACTGCATTGCTGCTCTGACTGTGGGAAGAGTTTCTATGAGTCACGACACCTTGTAAGACGCGAGTGAATTCATGCAAGAGAGAAACCAAAAAAAAAAACGCCTTTAGATTTCAGTGATGTTCCGTATGAAATAACTTTGGTCTGTTTTGGTCAGAAGAGCCAGCTTCTGTTTCATTGTCGCAGAGCTGCCTAGTGTGGGTGCCTGAGCGGAGGAGACAGACCCTGCCAAAAATCTTTAACCCTTTGAGTAGTACGAATGTACTGGTACGTCATTGAATTAATGGTCCCCAGGGAGTATGAATGTACGGGTACGTTCTGCAAATTTTGAGCTTTTGAATTTGAATTTTGAACTACAATTACTGGGTCTACAAAACTGCTGATAATCTGATATTGTAACACTAGGTGTCTGTAACACCTTGTAATGGTCTCTTGCGTCATCTGCCAGATACTGACAGAATTACACACACCAAACCCAGTCAAAAAATGTCCACAATGTCTGGAAAACAGCGGGAAATGCTCTGTGGGAAAGAAGTACGAGAAATTATATTGAATTCCGATTTAAATTCTTCTACTGAATCAGGCGTTAGTGAAAATATCAGTGAAGAATATTTACCTTCCTCGAGTGGCCCAAGCTCAGACAATGTGACAGGGATCACTGAGCTACATTTTCCTCACTGCCTTCACCCTCACCACGTGTTTACCCGGACGTGTTGTTGATCCTGATCGTTGTTTATTGAGTACCTGTTACTTTTGTCAAAACCTTTCGCTATGACAAAATAACGATTCATCTTTATTTGTTTTGTTTATTTACTATAAGAAATAGTTGTTTACATATTTTCATTGTGTAATAAATTGCTAATAGGCCTACCAACAGATGTGTCGATGTGAGGAGTGTAAATATGAGAAATTAAAAAAAAAAACTCACTCCAGTGGGCCCATCAAAACATTCTAAAACTTACTACTCAAAGGGTTCATTCATATATTTAGGAAAAGTCAAAAACTGGCTGTGGCAGCACGATTGCCCTGCACAATGGGGAATTTAGTGTTGGTGTAATTTGTATGTGGAAGTGGGTTTATTGTGTATCATTGTGGGAGTTGATTTTCTGTGATTAGATTATTGTTTACAGACGGGCGCTCCATTGAGACTTGCTGCCTGCTAGGTTTGGTTGAGGGGAAGGAGAGGGGAAGGTTTGGTTGACAGCAAGTGATTGGCTGTGCTGTTCCTCAAGCGGCAGGTGGGCGAGTCTTGAGTGTCCGTCAGTTTAAAAACATCCAGTGGAGATCGCTCTGGGCGACTGCATTGCCATGCTTCAGAGGGGAGCTGCGTATACTCAGGAAGAGAGCATCTGCTCTGCAGGAACGGGAGCTATGCAACCCTGCAACTGCAAGCGGTGCTTGTGAAGGCTGTGTGAAGCAGCAGGAGTCGTCATATGAACACTGGCTCATCAGTAGATTAGTTTAGGGGATAGTAATCCCATGTAATGTACAGCGAGGGTTATGTAGTGTAGCCGGTTCCTGGAGCGGGACGCCTCGTTTATAAGGCTAGCACTCGCCCTGTGTGTACCTTTTATTTGTAGTTTTTGTACTGTGTTTTATTTTTCCTTTTGCACAGCTTGCTGTATGTGTCCTCTGTGTGTTACCATGGCTGGCAACATCACATGACCCTTTTGTTTACTTAGTTTTGTGAATAAATCCTGCGTGCCTGTGCTGGCGTTTAACTCCACCTTCCCATGTCTGTGATGCTTAAACAGCGGTTACCCACACACGGGAGACGAGCGCCCTGTCACACGGACACACACATACGATTTACAGCGGAAGAGTATTTAACATTTTAAATGCAAAATGGGTCAAACTGACCTGCATGGCGGTTCTACTGTTAAATGACTACAGTGAAAGGAATTTGATGCAACTTGAATTTTTATTGATTTCATTTTTACAACAATAGATTCATTTTGCTCACCATAATTAAAGAAGTAAGAATATTTTAACAAGCATTTTCTATTGTACTTTGTAAAGAGAAATTGTGCCCTTTATCAGAAAGGCAAGGAACACCACAAAAGATGAAGAAATTCATCAGGTGAATAAGCTGTTACTTTTTGAACTTCTCTGTTCCAAAGACAGAAAAAGGGTCCATTTCTGCACGGAAATCTGTCAGGTTTTTGCCCACGGATTTGGCTGCACTTTCCCCCTACCGAAAGAAAAAAGAAAATGATGAATCCAAACTGCAGTTAAAATGACTTCAGCACCTGCCACGTGTTTGTTTGCTAGCTTTGTTTCTGACTATTTTGAACATCTAAAGGCCTGGAAGTTTCCAATTGTAAATCCAAGTGAATCTAAATTCAGATCAGATCGACGGTCATGACATAGAATACATGTTATGGAAATATACAGTCAGTAAAAAGGTCATGTTTCAAGTTAAGGCTTAAATTATACAGTATATCCCTGCAGAGTGGTTTAGTAAATAGACAGATATTCGTGTCCTATAACAAGGCATTCATGTGTTACAGTATTGAAAAAACAAAAAGGCATTTTGTTGTATTTGCAGAAACCTTATAAAATGTAGAACCTTCATTGGGTAAATACAACTATATGGGGGCATAATTAGTTTCAAGAGTTAAAAATAATACATTATTCTGCTTATTGACCATGACAGTTATTAATACATTATCTAAAAATAAATACATAAAAACATGAACAAATATTACCTCGGGAGATATTTCCTTGCCGTACCGTATTTGTGTAGCAAAGTGTTGACAGTTCTTTCCAAAGGGATCATACTTTATTTGGGTACCAATCATTTTGTCCATGTCTGCTTTCATCTGCTCAGGACTTCTTGGTTCATTATGTTTGTCCAGTTCTCTGTACACAGAGTAGTCACTTTTTCCAGCCACCTTGTTAAGTTCTTCCTTCACCAATTTAGAAGTAATGGCCAAAGGCTTGCTGTTGGACTCTCCTATATAATAATTGTAACGTTATATGGGCATTAAATTATGAGAAAAAAATCAATAGACACTGGGAGAAAGCATCTAGGATATTCAAGTTCTAATGATTCCCAACAAGTTTAAACATGTAAATATAACAAATATATCAATTATGCCATAAAAGAAATGAGAAAAATCAATATAAAACACAGCATACTGCTATTTAGATCATATAGCTGAAGACAAACAAACCAAAACACACGTTATACCTCCTGAAACGTTGACAACGTAATGTTTTCCATGTTCCTGTCCGTAATAAACCCTCCAGTGATGATAGAGTCCACGGTTAAAGGAGATTATGTCTCCCACATTATATTCCTGGAGAACAAAAAAACCGACATAGTTATGAGAAGAGACAAGACACTCTGAATACAAAGTGTGGATAATGCATTGTGTGGCCATGAAGAGCTAAACAAGATCAACTAAAAGTTGGAGACAAAGATGTTGATAGTTGTATATTTGAACACAAATCCTGTATTTCAAGAAAGCATAGTACCATTACTTACCGGGTTTTCCTTAGACATCTTGGCAGCGTCTCTCTGTAGATTAACTGAATAGAAACAAGCAGAAATTCAAGTTTTGGTTATTAGTTTTTATGACAAAATAGGAAGTGCAACTCTCCACCTAAATGTCTCTCCAGAAGCAATTAGGGGGTGATTCACACTAGCTGTCGAAGCCACATGTACTTTGTTAGTATTACAGTTCAGTTTCTTTCTAATGCAGTTAATGACATCATAATCATCATCATAAACTCACCCCAGTGTAATTCCTTCTTTCCTGAAGCACTGTTATGTTTGTAACATAACGTCAGTCTTTTATATATGCCCTGCTTTTGGGGAAGTTATTGCCCCTTGGGAACGTATTTGCATACAGTCTGACTGCAGAAATACAAAGGAAACCAAAGGAGAATGACAAATGTTTTTGATCAGTTTCGTTACACAACAATGTAGGTTTTGCTCAAGTTCATGCTGAAACTGACAAATGGAGAAAATAAAACGTGTCCAGCAGGTTTCGATGCTTCTATAAATCACACAGACAACTGGGAAAATTGTTCAACTGATCCAGTTAAGACAATAACTAGCGTGCTAGCAAGTATAAAGGCTTCCAAAGAAAACATGGTTCAATCATCATAAATAAATCGCTGATACAGCTCGCTACGTTTCCTATATTTAGCTAGTTAATGGGCTATTAAGTTGTATCGTGAGCACAATCTCACGCTGAAGTGCACTGATCTGTGTTGGATACAGCTGACTGTCAATTCCGGCAAAAATCTTGGAATCGTGGGTTAGCAGCCAATTGAAATGTGGTTCTGATACAAACAGTATTATAACTGGTCTGTAGTCTGGCTGAAGACAGAAACACAGTACTGTGACTGCAATGCTGAAAGCCATGGATGAAACAAGGCTGGCATGGTTTAAAGGTTACTGTTATAAACAATTACTGATACACTGATTGCTGTATAGGGCATAATGTAATGGGGAAGTTTAAGAAGATTGATCTGTTGCCATTGCATAGTTTCTAACGGGGGATGATCCCGTGGTCAGTACGCAGCTCCCTACTGAACGAGTACGCAAGTTAACATGTATTTCATATATAGTCACCAGTAAAGTCCTAAACTGATTGCATTTTAAAACCTGATTGCAATGTTATTTAGATTTCCAGAAAGCTTTTGACAAAGTCCTGCATAAAAGATTAATTCTCAAACTGAACGCAGTAGGGATTCAAGGAAATGCATGCACATGGATTAGGGAGTGGTTAACATGTAGAAAACAGAAAGTACTGATTAGAGGAGAAACCTCAAAATGGAGCGAGGTAACCAGTGGTGTACCACAGGGATCAGTATTAGGTCCTCTGCTATTCCTAATCTACATTAATGATTTAGATTCTGGTATAGTAAGCAAACTCGTTAAATTTGCAGACGACACAAAAACAGGAGGAGTTGCAAACACTTGCAGCAGCAAAGGACATTCAAAATGATCTCGACAGCATTCAGAACTGGGCAGACACATGGCAAATTACATTTAATAGAGGAAAGTGTAAAGTATTGCACACAGGCAATAAAAATGTGCATTATAAATATCATATGGGAGAAACTGAAATTGAAGAAGGAATCTATGAAAAAGATCTAGGAGTTTATGTTGACTCAGAAATGTCTTCATCTAGACAATGTGGGGAAGCTATAAAAAAGGCTAACAAGATGCTCGGATATATTGTGAGAAGTGTTGAATTTAAATCAAGGGAAGTAATGTTAAAACTTTACAATGCATTAGTAAGACCTCACCTAGAATACTGTGTTCAGTTCTGGTCACCTCGTTACAAAAAGGATATTGCTGCTCTAGAAAGAGTGCAAAGAAGAGCAACCAGAATTATCCCGGGTTTAAAAGGCATGTCGTATGCAGACAGGCTCAAAGAATTGAATCTGTTCAGTCTTGAACAAAGAAGACTACGCGGCGATCTGATTCAAGCATTCAAAATCCTAAAAGGTATTGACAATGTCGACCGAGGGGACTTTTTCAACCTGAAAAAAGAAACAAGGACCAGGGGTCACAAATGGAGATTAGATAAAGGGGCATTCAGA